>NW_028301553.1:9830000-9900000 GCF_042242905.1 Orbicella faveolata
AAATGTTTTCTTTCCACACTAAAACACAAAGCCGGCGTTTTCATTTCATCCGTTTTGAAGAGCGTTTTCGAAAAGCTCCTGACGGTTTTCGTGACAGATCAGGTAGTGTGGGCGGAAGGCCTGACTGGAGAAATTTCATATGTTGCTGTTGTTATGTTACTATCCTAGCCTGCGAATAGGCTCCCGGTGAGCCTGTCCCGCCCCGGTCGCTTTGTTCATTCTTCTATTTCGCGCTCGCCGCCGAATTTTTTTTCCCGTCTTCTCCGGGAGCCTGTTCGCAGGCTATACTATCCCACCTTGCAAGCTCGTGCACCTTGGAAAGACCGCTTCGTCCTTGAGATCAACTTCAATTTGTCATGAAACTGAAAGCTTTCTTAATTCCTTGTAGTTCTGATATTCTCATTCAAACTATCATCCTCATCTGATACGTACAACGACCATCTACTGCATGGATTGTCAAGACGTGCGCTTTTCCTTTGGAAATTTACTGTAATAATACTGCTCAAATTGCTATGAAATAAGTAGCAACGAAACAAAGTATAGAGCTGAAGACAGTTGCTAGATTTTCAAAATTGCAAAGGCTACTGACTGTCCTATCATAATCTGACCATGCAGCGTTGTTGATAAGGCTAGCCGGTTAACGCGACCGCATTTTATGCTCTGGCATCAGTGATCGCATTAATTTGTTTTAGAAAAATGTTCTGGTAGAAGGCTTCTTTAGAAAGCTCAACAACAACAACAACAACAACAAGTTAGAGAATGTTACCAGCTCACCCGAAATGAAGGTTGTGTTACTCCAGGCCCTAATAGCCGGAGTGTACCAGCGAGCAAACTCCTTTGGATCACCACCATTCTTCAGCCATTTCTCTCTTTTAGGACACGGAATCACTTTAGTTTCTATGGAAATGAGTGACAGGCCAGCTTTTCGAACAGGAGAGTACTTCGATTCAAATGGCTGTTTGAATTCATCCACTGTACGCAGATAACGAGGAAAGTTCGTCTTGTGAAATTCTTCCTGTCAAGTCAAAAATATTGGGAGCAAAATTAAAGGCTGGAAATCGTAAAGCCCTTATCCCTCTCCATTACATCTAACATCGTATAAGCGAACAGCGGTGTAAAGAAATAGATAGATAACAACTAAGACTGCAGATTCTACACATCGCCAGTAAGTTGACAACAGTCAAGCATCTCATACAGTTTTTCTTTTTCTTTTATTTCGGGGGATTTCAATCCATGAAGCGAAACAGGGAGTAAGGATGTATAAAATAGTTACGAGTATTAAAATATTTGCATTTTTCTTTCTTTTCAAAACAACCCCCCGATTTTTCCAGTGCTGCTTCTTGAGCGTTCCGCGAATAAAATCGCTTAGTGTACACAAATGGTACCGACACATCCAAGTGTTCCATTTTCTTTTTCTCAGTTATATTCGAGCCGCAAAGCGTTCAAAACGAGTAAACAAACAAATAAATAAATAAATAATAAATAAGTAGATAAATAAATAAATAAATCACTTTCTTTGAGTGTCTTGAAATTTAGCACTTCTGTGATAATTTTTGGGGGGGACACTGTAAATGAAGAAACAAATATCGTAGGAATAGCTGAAAACTTCTTATAATTAAAATCCCAACTGGTTGGGATACTTGAAAGAATTGAATTCGGGGCCAACGAGCACAAATCCATCTAGAGGCAAAGAGAAAGATTTGAACCCCAGACCTCTGGATTACAAATCCAGCGCACGAGTCTTTCTCGTTCGCTTTAATCGCCGCGACAGCTTTCTCACCTCAGTAACAGAAAAAAGAAAGAAAACCTCCAGGACTAGGATAGCGCTGACACGGCCAACATGCCTATCAAACTATATTGATATCCAAGCCTTAACTGACCCTAGTCAGCCTCCGCCATTTTTGATCCCATCGAAGTTATTAATATTGCATGTTGAAGCGAAATCTTATTGCTTTCCTGTAAGTTGTGTTCCTGAAAGTATATTTAGTTATCTTTAGTAGTTTTACAGTGATTTCCTTCATTTCGCCATGCTCAGAATAAAATGTCATAGCCAAACTCTCGCATGTAAACAAAATCAAAGGTGTGGCTGATTAGGTTCCATTAAACCCCGGGCACAATGATAACTCTTACCTGAGTAATCAAGCCATCAGTTAGTAATCTTTTCCACAGCTCGATCAACTTATGATGCACTGATACTGGCGTGCTTTTTGACGCTCCTGTGTATTGCCCTTCTTTGTCAGTGGCAAGCTGAACAAGAATCATTCGACTCCCTAAGAATTGGGTCGAAAATTTAACAGATAAGAACACCATTCCCGAAATGAGTATTATGAGGAAATTTTCAAGGTAGAAATTTTTCAAGGTGGAAACATCAACTCGGAAAAAAAAATTTTTCCGAGTTGATGTTGATGTTTCTACCTTGAAAAATTTCATTCCCGAAATCTCTGTGCAAAATTGCTAAATGCTATCTGCTGAAATGATCAATATACACAGACTTATCCACTCCAATCCACTCGGCTATCGCCCCGAGGATCCACAACTACTTTGAAAATGTTGTGACGAAGTTCATGATCAATGACAGAACAGACGCATGTAAAACGGACGCCAATTTGTGAAGTAATGTATATGAAAGACGTCTGCTATGCCAGCTGTGCAATAGGATTTGAAACTGTATAAAAGTTACTGCGAACTACCTGGACACAACTCCTTTGTTCTGTTTAGCAGAATTGTTTCCCAGTCCTTCGCTGCTTGTTTTTTAAAAGCCTCAGCCTCCTCCGGTATTGTAATCATGTTGTGGTGTAATGCTCCTGTAATGTCGCATGGATTTCTACTCAAACAGTGACAGGCAGTGGCAGAAAATCCTAAATTGACTGATTGCGAGGGGAGGCACTGCCTGAAGAAGTTTGTTCCACAAGCCGAGACAAACACGTTAGGAAAGTCAGTAAGATAGCTTTTTGGACCTGGTATTAAGCCTGGAAGAGAAATTGGAATTGGAAGTTAGCAATCTCTTAATCTCTTGCAGGAGATGGCATCCACCAGGGACTGCTAATTGCGAGCGCTAGTACTAATGCTTCAGTTGTAAAAACAAAGCTGTAGTGAAAACCCGATTATCGAACTTAGTGCCTCCCGTCAACACGAGCAAGAGGTGGTCTCTCTTTCCTCAGTTGAACACTATAAGTTTACCCACAACCTTCGAACTACGCTATTTTTCAAACCAATTTTCGTTTTCCTTGGAGGTTCCAAAAGTAGATATTCTACTACATGTTGACTCTATGTTGTCAAAAAAATGTAGTCAGGATTGTGAACCAATCACAGCTCGAACCAAAAAACGATTAACAAGAAGGAATACAATATTTGTGGTCCTTCTTGGTTACAGGGGCTACGTCACGGTTTGTGCATCTTGAAAAGTTTAGCCTAAATTTTTCAAATTCGTCGTTTGTAATCCGTGTCAATCTTCTCCATCCTTACCCATCCTTGTTCCTTTATAGTTTATTGTTATCGCCTTGGTATTTTTCTATTTCAATAAACTATTATTTTTAGGTTTCCTGCAATTTAAAGATAGTTTTGTACGAGGTCATAATTGCTCAAAATGCCGTGAGTGAGCTCCTTTAACTGGTAAAAGAGAAAGTGGGTCATGTTAAAATTTATGATTACAATTGACGACCTTACCTTGCAAACGAAGAAACAGAGACTTGAAATCATTGACAGGCTGATCTCCATAAATCACGTGGATAGGCAGGTCGTCTCCATGTAGTTTGCGCAGCTCTTGAACGCATGCGTAAAAGAGAGCCATGGAGTTTTCTCCATCTCCTGAACCGTAGTCAACAATAGTAAATACGGTCCCAGGCCTCACCGGAGCCAATTTAATCGCGTTCAAAACAAGTGGTGTGGTTTCCTGTATCGCCTTATAGCAGCAACGAACGTTTTCTGGGTATTGTCTAGATCCATCTGGAGCCCAAGGGAAAGCACCGTGAAGAATCTGATAGTGAAAAAGAGAGAGTAAACGAGTTGGGAAATTTCAATTCAATGGCCTGTAAATGGGGGTGGCACTTCAGTCTTAAGGGCCCATTAACCGATCTTTTCGAGCCGTTGCTAGGGAAAATTTATTCTCATATAACCTCGTGATTTTTAGTTACTTCAGAGTTATTTCATGTGCTTTAACTTTTTCATGATCAGCAACACTAATGATGACGTCATCAGGCCACGCCCATAGTCATGTGACTAATACCAAAAAAACGCAAAGGCTCCCAGGCAAATTACTTTATCGGGATTTTTTTCATTGATTGATTATTTTAATTTAAATCCTCATTACGCTATGCATAGATTTTGTTTCATTTCTAAAAGGTCAGATCTTGAGACAGTTTCAAAATATTAAAAAGTTCGTAATTTTCTGAAAAAAGCATGATTTTGAAATAAGAATGCATAGCTATGTTTCCAACGTTGGCTTTAATCGAAATCCGTCAAAAAAGGCTGGATTTAAGGAAAAACCGCGTTTCCTTTAGCATTTAAAGAAACCGGAAGTGCGCCCGATATATATTGGAAGTTACCCTATCAGCGCGTGCGCAATTTACACTACCAGCACACTTCGGTAAGATCAAACAAAGCCACACGGAGTTAGTTTTTCTCTTTCTATTGCTCTTGTTTTTCTGTCTTTCTCTTATTTTGTCTTTGCTTGTACTTTTTTTTACTTTGCATTTTGTGAAACACAAGGAAAAACATCGAAAATGTGAGCGAATTTGGAAGTTATTGAGTTATTTTTATTTTCTGCGCTCAGGCTGACGTAAGTAACCGGAAGTGAAATTTCACCTCCTTAGCAACGAGCGCGAGCGCGCGCATAAATCGGTTAATGGGCCCTTAAAGCTGGAAACTTGGCCATGTCTACTCAGGAGGGAGGGGGCGTCTCCAGGAAAAACTCCCAGGGGGAGAATCCCATATAAAAAGGACAGGGATGCTCGTCGTACCTTTTAGGGGTTCATGTAAAAACGCTGTTTTGGTGCCTCCTAGGGTGTTCAGCCTCAAAAGGTCCACAACAGGTCCTTTTGCGGTAAAGCCCTGGCCAAACGGACTCCCAAGTAGATTCAAGTTGAAAACTTGGGTCCACTTGCGACTCCGTTTAGCCAGGCTTTTCGTGCACTTGCGTTGAATCGCGATGACTTGCGCTTTCTTTGGTCGAGATCAAATTTGCACGCAGGTCGGCGCAAGTTTTTCACCGTTTCGCCACTCAACCCAAGTCAACGCAAGTTGAGAGACGTCCATTAACCTAGTCAGACGTCCATACCCTAATCAGAAATACAGGGTATTTCTGACCTGAAATGGCGACTTGCGGGTACTTGCGAGGAAACTTGCGAGTCCGTTTAGCCACCCTGAACGCAACTCTCCACGCAAGTTCAACTTCCGGCTGCTTGCGACTACTTGCGAGTCTGTTTGGCCAGGGCTTAACGTTAAGGGTACTGAACCGAAAAAAAAAATGACAGGAGATAATTTGTTGTTTAGAACTAGTACTTCTTAGGGGTGAAAAACGTTTTAAGCCACGCCAACAAAACAATCTACAGTTACCTCTTCGGGGTTCTTTTCAAAATTTCCGACGAGAACACCCGGAGAAATATTAAGGTACTCATTACTTACAAATTTATCTTCATTTGACATCCTTCCTTGAACAATGGTTCATCTGAAAATGAAAGAAGTAACAAGGCTCGATTAATTAATTAATGGTATCTGAGAAGTAAAACTACAACAGAAATGTAGATAAAGAAAGAGAAGTGAAATGGGCTCATCTTAGGAAGGAAAATTGTTATTCTGAGAATTTTACGTAGCATCAGGAGCTGTAATCGGGGACGGAGACTGTAAGCGCGCGCCTTTGCTAGTATTGGGGTTGTCCCCATGATACGGGACAATAATTTTATTTTTAGAACAAATTGCGCCATCGCCTGCGGCACACGCGCGTACATGCTGCGAGGACTTTTGCGGATGTCGCGCGGGGGAAATGGCGTCCGAAATTCCCGAAATTTTTCATGTTTTTGGCCCACAACTCAACGCGTTTACGTCTGTTGGAATTTTGCTTAAGTATTTTCGTCGTAAGCTGCTCCAGTTTGAGCGAAGTAAGACAGTGTCGAATTTAGGTATGTTCCGCTGTAAGCTTATATATATCGCTGACCAAGTTGTGTTCCGACGGATGCTTCTTTTACCTGAGCTGTACTTTACTCCACTTTAAATTTCACATATATTGAAGATTAACAGCCTTTCCATTACACAGCAAAAAACTAGCTGGATATATTTAGATATAGCAGAGCTTCAGGACTTCATAGTTTCCTAGCTCCTCTTGCCACACGCTTGCGAGGAATTTGTCAATCTATCGCGACCGAAAAGTAAAACAAAATAATTGCTAGTTTGAGTTTCGCTTGAATTGTAAGCAACGCTTGATATTTCATCAAGGCCCAATAACTTTACGTCCGTAGATACTGCTCAGTTTTATTCTTGTAAAAATCTAGTAAATTCTCTGTTGTCGATGAATGAGAGTGCCCGCCGATGCGTGTTTTGTACAGTCAGTAAACATGACAAATTGTACTTCCGCCGTACTTTCGTGTGAAAGCGTACATCGAACTCAAGCAATAACTCTATAGTTTTTAAATATGTTTAAGATTGATAAATGTTTGAGAACATATTAAAAGCTAAGCTGAACATATGTGAATAAAGCAGAAATAATCAGCAAAGTTACGATGACGCTTTCTTTAATCAACTTGGGATGACGATTTCGATTTTGTTGATCGAGTTATCAAAACTCCTTGTCTATTTTCATTTTCGCAGTGTAAAACTCCACTATGCTTATGTTGAAGAAGCACACATGATGTTAGTAGCCTTTTTTGCGTTCGTGAAATTTGTTGCAGCATCTCAGCAGAAAAGATAACGAAAGAAACCTTTGTCAAGATTCGTTGACAATTGAAAACATCGACTCGGACTTGAAAGTGCACGAGCTGCACTATGCAAATGAGCTAATTGCACGCGTCAGACTTTCCTTTCAAAAACTTTTGCAAACTCACCAAACAAGCAGAAACAATAAGAAACCATCAAAACAGGTTTTGGTTATGATTAATCATTGTCTGAGAAACTCACAAATTAACTCGATACCAGAGTAGAGAGTTTTCTTGCTACTTCTTAAGTCAGAACAAACGCAAAAACATACGCGTAAGCTTACAACTAGCGTGAGCAGATCTTATTATTCATTGCTAGCGCGAGATTGAAGTCTTGTTTTCGACCCTGAAAAACCCACCTTTTCCGTTAGCTCAGAGCATAAAACTACATATAAGCGCCCTGGTTCGTATTCCCTGCCTTATTCCCTGCCATCGCTGTGAAAAATACGCAAGAGAATCTCTCAACTCTCACCATTAGATCACGCAACGTGACAACATCCACGCGAGAGCCCCCGACATGTGCGTGAATCCGCGCGGATATATGACGTCAGGATGGCGCAATTTGTTCTAAAAATAGAAAAATTGTCCCATATCATAGATGCGCGCGAATCCCGAGACTTACGGTCTCCGTCCCCGATTATGGCTCCTGGTAGCACGAGTATGGCGGGCTTCAAAAGAAAACAGTAATGATGTGGATAATAATTGACCACCTGACAGGCGCACCCAACGGATCGTTTTGGTAAATTATCTGTTCGGGAGGCCTTTAATCCCCTCTAATTTTCTTACGAACTTTCGTGATATGAGAAATTTAATGTCTGTTGTTTTCGGATTGTTAAAAATGTCGTTTTGGGAACCGAAAAAAGTTAAGCTATCACTTTCGGAAAGGCGATAAGACCTAAGGTTTTCGGGAAATGGACAAAAAAGCCCTGATAAATTCGAGAATACTCAAGTTCCCGTAGAATAACCGAGCAAATAATTTTTTTTTAGCGCAACCTAAAACTAACCTACAGAGCTTTTAAAAAAGTACTTCAGATAGCCTAAAACAGCGTTTAAAAGCATTTCAGAGAAAACGGTCGTTAGGTGCCCCTGACCTGATCGAGACTGCTTAACCCAAGAATTTCTTCTCATTTTATCTACAGAGGAGAAAATACTGAATTCTCTCACCCCAGTTGGTGTAATCATCATTATTGTTGCTTTCTTGGGTGACTTGTGTCAATCTAATAAGTTTGTATAAAACGACTGCATCTGTCTTGTTCTTGTTCCACAGAAGGTTAGCATGCATGCCGCTATTCAGGTGAGCTAATTTACTGTTAATTGGAAATTCAGAGTAGCGGCAAAAAACCGAGGGAGTAACTAAAGCTTCTCAGTGTTTGCGTATCGACGACACTACATGATGCAATTATGTTTGCAGAAGCATAATTATAGCAGTAATTATGCACTTACATTAATTTTAATTATGCAATGATTGAATTGAAGTTTAATCATACATTCTGATTTCATTGTTTATTAAAGTTTTGGAGATAAGGACTTTGAAATTTCGAGTCTTGATCTGCTCATTCTCATCTACTCTCGTCAATGGACGGTCTGTAACATTTACAGACTGCAGCTTGAAACTCTTAACGTAAGGTTTTGTATAGTTTAGGGTAAGTAAACTTGAAAATTAGGATCGAGCGGTCCGGGTTCAATTCCTGTCCGGTTCTCAGGCAAGACACTTTATTCTCACAATGCGTCTCTCCAACCAGTTGTACAATGTGTACCGGCGAATTTTATGCTGGATGTAATCCTGCGATGGACTAGCATCCCATCCAGAGAGGGAGTAGAAGTATTCCTAGTCGCTTTATGCTACAGAAACCGGGATAAGCTCCGCCTGATGGAACACTTCGGTCGTATGCAGGCTAAACCTCTTATAAGAGGTAAAGTCTGCATACGACCGAAGGGTATATATATGATTAGCACTACGGACTAGATTTAGGTTTTAGGGTTAGCATTAGGGTCAGGTTGAAGGGTTACCATTGCAGTAAGGTTAGCCCAGGGTTTCGATTATCTTGCTTTTTGTTAGGGCTGCAGTCTGCCCTCTACAAATGTCAGAAACCGATCGTCCAGCGGCACAATTATAATCAGCTCTTTCTATTTTTTAAAGATGACAAGTAACGACTTCTCAAGAACCAATCGCTTACCTCAAAGTCGCCTCTGTCGTTTCCTGAGTGAAATTTAAATTCCCTTAGAGGTTTTCGCTCCCCGGATGACGATTAGATTGCGCCAAACTATTGCTCCTTGTTCTGAGAAAACTTAATGAAACGTAAGATCGCCATGTTCGCGTGACACGGGCGTAATTTATGCTAGAATAACGTCAAGCACGAACGCTCTTTAATGGCCATTTATCTCCGGCGGAAATTATGCTGAGATAATAGAGAGTTTTTGAGCAGAACTTAAGGATCATACAATTAAAGTTATAAAAAATACAAATGGGGCCGATTTACTCCACTTCTGGTCTTTCCTGTCATTTGGACGGGGTTCTTTGTGTCCCTACCCTGCCCCCTCTATACATCTCGAAAAGAATTAACTAAATGGTAACAAAACTTAATTGGCATGTAGAAGCTTCTAAACGTGTTTACTTTATAGTTCTTTAGCTGTAGTTACGTGCCAGTCATGACGTCATATCATGCCTAAACGACGTCACATTTCCAAAATTCCGCCATCTTGGATCTACCATCATGGAATTCTAACTTTTCTTTCTAGAAAATATCAGAACAGCCCCAGCATTAATTTAAAAAAAAAAATAGAAAAAAACAAACAAAACGAAACAAAACAAAACAAAACAAAAACAAAAACAAAACAAACTATAAAAATACAAGAATGAAAAAAGATTTTGGTTTAAAATTTCTATAAATTTAAAATCGAAAATCTTGCTTAATCGGGTATTCAGTTTCGTTTTAGAGAGACACCAAACTGTTCCTCGATAAATGTTAGGAAAAGGTACAAAGTTTGACCACCACAGCTTGAATATTGTTCAGGAGCACTTTGCGCCGCTCTTCACCCCGCCCCCCGCCCCACTCCCTAGGATATATAGGGTTAAAGTGTCTGTGATTTTCATCCCTGACCTGGTGAGTCTGCCAAACGTGCCGTCATTTTAGTAGTTGATTTTTTTAGTGCTTGACTGAGAGGCACTTATTTACTTTCCCGGCTTTGTATCTTAATCCTACCTTCTTTATGCTTTCTTTTATACCTTCTTTATTCACAGCAGTGGATCCGAGAGGTGGATAAGACGAATTTACCTCAAGAACTAATTTCCCAAGAGCTTTTAGTTGTGAAATAGACATGAAAGTGCAATAATGTTTCATTAATGACTATTAATGCACTTCATTACAGTGGGTAATCCCTGACATTTTAAGTACAGACTAAAACGTCAGAACCGCCTCAAGCTTGTCCGGCATATAATTAATAAACAATACGTTTACCTTACTGGTACACCCGAGGGAGTCCACATATGCAAAACGCTCACCTTGCATTTGTGCGGAATCAGTAAATAGTACAACTTAATAGAACCGCTCACTGGATTTCATTCGAATGGTCACAAACTGGGGATTTCGGCATCACTGACTAAACACTGTAACTGAACGAAAGAGTTAAGGATTATTCCAGCTGAAAGGCATTTACCGAGAGAACTGGAAGGGAATTATGTACTGTATGGATACAGTACGAACATTGAAATACTGAAATACGGAATTAACAAAGAGCTTTCTCCAGAGCTGATGTTCAATGATAGTCTTGTTTTTTTTTTCTTTTTTAAGCCTTTTCAGCCCCGAATTCAAGACCTTTTGTCAGTTGATGATTTGGCGGTACATCAAAACACAATCATTTCTTGTTGATGTTCTTTTTTTTTTTTTCTGATGAGTTGTTATTATAACGAGAAATAAGATTTTAAACACGCCTGGGAATTTAATGGCCTAAAGCAGCGTCCACACTACGCCGGAGAACTTTACTTCTATGGTTAGGCCTACCGTCCACACTAATCCGGCACGAAAACGGAGCTTCTCGAAAACGCTCTTCAAGCCGGAGGAATTTGAAAATGCCGGCCTTTCGCTTTCGTGTGGACGGAAAACATTTTGAAAACGGAACTTTTGAAAAACGTCACGATAATCATGTGATTTCCCTGATCGAGGTTTCCTCATACACAAATCCAAAATAACCCGTGATTGTTACGTTTTTAAATTCCTCCGGCGGAATGTAGACGGAAAACATGTGATGCGTTTTCAGAGTGAAACATCCGTTTTCAGATTCGTCCATCGTAGTGTGGACGAAAGCGAAGAAAGCGCCTCAACATAGCGTGAGGCGGCTTACTAAGAAAGAGAGAAAAAGATCAGGTATAAAAAGACCGCGGCATTTTTGTTCTTAATTAACAATTATATGGCTTAGCACAAAAAGCCGAAACATCAGTTCCAATCATTACAAGGGGAATATTTGCGGGATTTTTGTCTATGTTCGGGCTTTTGAAATCACGAAATCAAAATAATAATAAGCCTTTTGTTTTAATGTAAACTATATTGCTTCATATGTTGAATACTTCCTAGAAAATACCATGAATAAAAATAACTGATATTTTTGGCGTATGACTGTCATTGTTTGAAAATGTAAACTTGGTATGTTCAGATTGCATAGCTTGTGTGTTTTTATAGCATCTCTATGAACTATTTACATGAAAGGAATCACAGTTTTCATCCATTTAAAATACTCATGTCGGAGTTAATCTTCTTTTTATACAAATATTACAAGCGGCTACAATGTTAATCCAAGTTACTAAGGCCTTCTATAAAAATCTCTTGTTCTAGGCTGATTCTAAGCATATTTCGTCGAAATTCAGTAATCCCTCAGCAGTCGATTTTTTTTCTCCAAAGAAAAGAGCTTTCCACCTCGTTAAAAAATAAACATAATTATCTAGAACATTCTCCACATATAACTGAAAGTTCCAAACTTGCGATACACAAACAAACGGATTCCGAACTTGTGGAGAAGCAAAGACTGTCTTGTATGTAGTGTTTCCATCTTAACGGCCTCCTTGGCAACACTCTCGTGCAACGACACATCCCCATGATATCAGTCTCTCAACGTTTTTATCTTCCAACCCCATGCGTGTGGCCCAGTTCATGCAGCGGACACCAAATTCCAAGTCAGAGCCAGTTGAACTCACTTTTGTCTGCAAACCGAAGTAGTCAGAACGTATGAGCTAAGTCTGCATGGCTACCGCGTTTCTGAGTCTTCTCTGAAAGTCCTGATACAGGATGTTACCGCCCTCTGGGACTCTGTAGAGGAACATGTCCATCGTCATGAGACAGAGAGCTTTGCCGTTCATTTGGAATCTGTCTGGTCGGACGCTCCCAAGATTGAAGGCCTCGGACGTCCACTGGAGCCACCGAGTGACATCCTCTCGACTCCATCGCCTTGGATCAGCTGCGTAAGTAAAGAGATGCACCTTCTTAATACATGAATACATACAAATTGTAATTTTAAAACGTCAAAGCGTTTCATAAAGCTGTTCAGTTCAAAATTAATAATCAAAATCAAAAGCTGTTCTTTGAAAAACAGTTGATGTAATGTTGTTACCCACACTGTAAGATAAAGGATATTTGACTAATTTTCATGATCAAAACAAATTGCGGTAAAAATAACTGAAAATGACCAGCTTATATATTTTTTGTTAACAAGTTTACTGCCCTTATGAATTATTTACTTAGTTTATTCTTGTCAAGATAGAAAACCGGCTGAAAACTGCTTTATCTTTTAAGTACGCTGTGAGCTTTTTTTTTTTGATCTTTTATTTCCCCTGCAATCATTACAAATTTAATTTCGCACAGATTACTGGCTCAGAAAACTTAAGACTGTTTTTGGCTCGAAACCAGCGAAACGTTACCGTTTTTGTTTGTTTGTTTTTTCAACGCCTTGTCTTTAACGAAAAATGAATCATTACTTCATGTTGTTTTCATTTTCACATTCTTTAAACTTTGTTTACTAAAAGTCCTCAATTTAGAAACTACGTCAATTTAGGGCGAACAATGATCTCAATGAACTTATTTAGTTTACCTTGAAACATAAATCTATTTGGACAAGAAATGGCTACACTGGGAAATTCGTGAAACTTCTGAGTTCAAAGTCTGCTTTCGTCTCGCTCACGTTTCATTAATGAACTTTGTAATCTAGAAAATAGGAATATTCGTCAAAAGGTTTTTACATGCCAATACGGTAAAATCAGCTTACTCGAAATGTCGAGCCTTTCCTCTGAGTTTATTGTATTCCGGTTTTAGAACATATATCTCTCAAAAAGATTGTTCTTTAGTAGTTCGTGTAAAACTAAGGGAACAGAATGTAGGCTCGATTATTGAATTCATTTAACTTGCTAATTTTTAAGTAAAGCAAGTGATCTGTATTAGTGGGTAGATAATAAATTTAAAATCAGTTGTCTCATTCTAGAATCGCATTTTGATACTTGAAACTTTCATCCAACGAGGACATCCTAGCGATGCAGCACTGAACTGTCGAATAATCGACATACCTTCACTCAACGGTTCCTCTTGGTAGCCACCTTCGAACTTTTCTTGTTTCACTCTGGCCACACTTGGCTGCATTTTGTCGATGAAGCGAGCGTGTTGAAAGACACTCGGTCTTAGAGGAACAGGGTAGGCAAGAGCTGGGTCTAACCTGGGAAAAACACAAGCCATCAATGCGTTCACAACAGATCGAATTCCTAACTGAAAATAAACTAAAGCCGCCTGACCACGTATATGAGCGGATAGCGTGATACAGAGCTTATAAACTCTTTGATGTAACCGGAAATGTTCAATGACTAATTTCCTGTGCAGCGTTGTTTGTATTCTCCGCACGATTCGGGCCTATAAATATTTCGGAAGTCACGGCTTCTTTTGGAGTTCATCCATGAAATAGCAGACAAAAAGGCGGCTTCCGAAAAGAGGTTAACAACCATTTAAAAAAATCTCTATATTTCGGTCGAAGCAGATGTTTGACCCGGCAGGGCAGTGCCCGTTTGTTTGTGGTTTTTCCAAAGTCAGTTGCCAATGAACACATAGTGAAATAAACGCCCACACAAAAATACAAATGATGAAATTTCTGGAATTAAAGCTCGACAGCGGGGAAACGATATTATTTATAAATAGTTAGGTTGGGCCATCAACGATCTCGGAATTCCGGTATAACCCAAAACGGACGGAACTAACCGTTTATATTTTTAGCTTAGCTTATAAATTTGGTAAATAACTCTACCTGGATGAGGAAAACATTCTGAACAGAGGTGAACTGAACAATGTCTGCTCCAAGCAGAAGTAGTCCACTGTGACTGATTCAAGTTTGGCAACCTACGGTTTATTTTCGAGTTATGAAAAAAAGATGTCTTTAAAGCTCGTTTCAACTGATATACGTCACGTATTTAATACGTCTCTGACGTAAAAACCCCTTATAAAGAGAAGAGGGTCATTAAAAATCCACTCTCGAGGAAATAATTCATATTAGCATTTCTAGGAAACGGACCAAAACAAAATACGGCGACAGGGAGAATATTCAGCGTCAAATGGCAACAGTCAGTTCCAAAAAAGCGAAAATTCTCTCAACCAGCTCAAGCGCAGCGTGGCCAACTTTCCAAAAATCGTGACTTGGCAAATTTCCGAGCAGGGTTTCAGACCGTAATTAGGCTCTCTTTTGCAAGTTTCGCGCCTTGAACAAACAATGAGCTCGAGGCTTTAATCATGCCTAAAATCTTGAAGACGTGATGAAATGTGGAGGCCGAACAGGAAGATTAAGGTTATAATAAATTAGCGAAAACAAAAGCTCCTTCCATTGTGGTTAGAGTTACGTAAAGCTGGATCGAAACTATAAAAAATACGTGCTTAAGGACCGCAAACTTGCCATGAAGGCATAAATGAGATAAGCTTCCAAATTTGGCCTGACCTCAGCATTCAGTGATTTCTTTCGAAAGCATTTGCGTGTTGGAAGCGAAAAGAAAGACAAAAGAATTATTACGTAAGCCGTTGTGCTAACTGGAAAAAAAGTACTGGCGTTTGCAAATGTCCCTCAGTATTTTCCCAAGCCTTAGGCAAAAAGAAATATCGCATTGCGTATAGAAGAAACAAGAACAAAATACATGTGAAAATAAGAAGCATTTTTTTTTGCTCCACATTTTTCGTTGACGCAAAACTGACAAAAGCAATTTTGAATCTCTGAATGATATATTGTTTTGCTCTTCTGAAGATAGTAATGACGCGAAAACAAGTCGTATTGCGGTGAAAGAAAGAGGAATAAAGCGAAGCAGCGACGTTTGAATTGATTTTCCACAAATTCAAAGCTTTTTGAAGCCTTAATTTTTATATGAAAGAATTTCTACGATACCGTAAGTGGCCTCAAGTGTTTTCCGGTGTTCTCAGCTTAAAACAGTGAGAGTTCCATCTTTATAATTAGGCTTGCCCCACTTCGAAGTCATATTGCTAATTTCTGTCAAGAAAACTACACAAGAGTTGATAGATAACATGTTGTTTTCGAACTTCGGAGACCAGACCTGACCAAACCCATGTCTGCATTGTGCATTCCGCAAATTCCTCATACAACCCTTCACTTTCGCGTTGTAACTCACCAGTTTGTACCGATAATTAGGGTTCTTTACAAAGATAAAATAAAACAGAAATGAATTTTCTTACACTGCCATCTTTCAGAGCAAGCATTTTTTGAAGGCTTGATCAGAAAGGAATAACATTCATAATTATTCATGCGCGTTTAAACAGAAATAAGGATTCCCCTTTGAGGGTCTCACTAAAATCCGGAAAGCTAAACCACAAAAAAATCCAATATTCCAATTGAAGGGACTTTTACGCATTTCCAAACAGGAAATTCAAAGAGCTTCCTCTTTACTCGGCAAAGTTTAAAGAATTTATACAAATTTTCCCTTGGTGTATTGCAGCTTCTTTTTACTTGTAAACAGGCACCCAAAGAAAAAATTAACTGTACCATTCTCCAAAACTAAACGTTATGATTTCATTCAAACGCCGTATAAATTTCGATTTCATCCTCGGAGATTCTACATTACAAAAACGACAGAGGGACATTTTAGGCCATACAAAAAGTTATTTCTCTGTTGTTTTATATTGGATTGATTCTTAAAATGGAAGGAGAACAAACAAGATATTCCACCGACAACATTTGCTGAACAAAAGGGCGATAATTATTACTGCCGAAGGCGTCTCCAGATAATTCCAATCACCTTATATACCGCATCATTATAAACTGAGAGCAACGAGTGTTTGCCAGATTATTCACAACGCCAGCTTTACAATTTTAAGAAGATATCAATTCTATTGGTTTTACCTTGTTTGCGAAAGCCGATTGCCGAGCTAAGTACTCGTAAGTTAAAATAAGTCATTTCAATTCAAAACGAACAGCTGAATAAAATAAAGGGTGTAAAAACTTAGCTTACCTTTGTTTTGGTTTGCGCACGGAATATTCACCGAAGTCAACCGTGAAATCAAATGTAAGCGTCGATGCTGATGAATATTTCAAAATTGTCTGAATAGTTTCCTTCGCTTTGCCAAGAGATAACGAGAATTTAAATCGTGCGCGGGATACCTAAAGAGATCGTTTTGTTTCTGTAGCGCGATCTAGCGCTAGGCCTTCCTTCCTAGTCTAATGACGATACCAGAGGAAACAGCTAAGGGTGGTTAGCAGCAGTTATCGAAAGCGCAAAGACAGCATCAGAGCGGAAGCACCGGTCTGACATGTGGGTTAAATTTGGCTGGAAAGACGACACGACGACAATTATTTTTTTCCTGACTTGCTTTAACAGTTTCAGATGATTTCAAGACCAGGCGCACGTTTACTATTGGAAATGTAGTTCATAAAAAGCCCCTTAAGATCACGAAGTGGTGGTAGAAATTTAACAGCAAAAGACACTTACCTTGAGTTCGACTTGCTGTGATCGCTTGCATCGATTTGATACGGGTACATTTCTGGTCTCGGGCTGTAAGGCCAAACACGGGGTTCGTGAGTCAGTGGTAGACCGTCCAGTCGAGGCCGTTTGTCTGCGCAGTTTAAACTCGGCTGATGTTCTAACGTAGAATACATGCTACCGGCTTTCTACGCCTTCTACCTCTTGATATTTCCGCTCTACGCCCACGAAAAGCTGAAACCACAAGAAACAAATGAAACAGGACAGGAGTTAGCACGGCTATTGTGGAGTGCACAGATCACACAGTGACCCCTTCACTGTAAACCGGAAATTACGCGGCGGGTAAATTGTCGAAATTGTCACCTGGGTGAAACTGAAAAGTCGACACCGCGAGCTCGTTTTGGGATGAGAAAAAAACCAACGGCATGAACGTCTCGTCTAGGTTCAAAAGCGTTGCAAGCGGTCTGCCTGACTGTTTCACAACCGTTTGTTGATCAAAAATGCCTGCACGTGACAGCGTATCACCGCAAGCTTGCGGAAACTAACCGGAAACGGAATGGTGACGTTATCTGTTATTGGCGGCCGGAAATGAAGACAAAGAAGATCACTCGACATTGCGGCGTGGTTTCAGGTTCTGTTGACAAAGAACACAAAAGGCGCTTTCAAAGCAGCAAACAATTCTGTTTCAAGATGACAGAAGTGGAGCCGATGTTCCTTCTTTTTATAAACTTTGTAAATACGGTAGGTATGTTAAACTCGGTTAATCACAATGTTATCTCTGGAAATTACTCGTTTCCGGCGTGTGACAATGGCGACCAATGACAATGCCTTGCGGTTTCGAACCGGAAATACTTTCCGCGTATGGCTTTATCCTGAGAGACTGATTATTTTGCAAATGCGTCTTACAGTTTTCTCGTAATCTCTAGGAAAATCGATCTTTTAATCTGGACTGACAAATATTAAAATGATCTAAGATGACGATTCGCGCGCGCAAACCATTCGTTTAGCGCGGACCCACTTTCTCCAGTTGAATGCAAATTTGTTTTTTAATACTCGCATTTAATTCTGTCGAGATCAATTTAAAGCTTGAGTAATCAAAATAAGAATATCTTTTGCAATGGGTTGATAGTATCAATATTAATGACAAAGGCTTCAATTAGGCTTAGGAATTGAGATAGCTCAACTTTCGACCAGCCGCGTAACGCCGGCACTCGAGATTTCATCTTAAAAAGCCACTCGAGACTTATGTTTGGCCTTTCCTGTTACTTTCCAACGCGGTTTTCCAGTACTCCTGGATCGAAAACAACTCTTCGAACTCCAAACCTCCAAGCGACACCCAAACCTTCAAAAATATTCAATTCCATCAAGACGAAATATTCGTCCTTAATTTGAAGGCTGTTTACATAGTGTTTCAGTGTCTAACATTACCCAAATATTTGCCAAAACATGCTTGTCGGATACGTACACACAATTAATTTACTCCACTCCCCAGAACTGAGGCAGATACTGATATCATGAAAGATACCGGCTTTGTATGCAACAACGCAATATTTTGACTCAGACAAAACAAGACTTTATATGTAGGATTCTCGTTGGAACAAAGATCGAGATCGAGGCTGGAGGAAGAAGAACTTAAAAGAAACTTTCTCGTGACAATTTTTACTTTTTCGTTCGCACATATTAACCCGTTCTACCACATTCAGGGCCAATTTAATATAACAACTTTGATTCTCAAAAGAAATTATTTTGAATTGTTAACAAGTGGTTACGAGTGACCGTTCTAGCTTGTTCTTTTGATCTTTGTTTGTTATTTTTCAGAAAGAGAAGCTTCATCCGAGCATGGCAGCTAGGGCTGAAAGGTGTGTTTCATCAAACATCTGAAGTGCACTACACTCCCCCGGAACTGACAACTCAGCTCCAGACAAGCGAAAACCTACACCTTGTTTATTGCTTTCTAGCGATAACTAGAAAATCGTTTATCTCTCCAAAAAGGATAGGAGTTCCGTCATGACTATACTTTGGTCATTTGTAACTTATACGGACCTTATTAAAACAGTACAGTACTCTGCAATTTTTTGTTTGTTTTTTTCACCTAGAATTGACTTCTCCCCAAGGAAGTACACCTTCAACGCTTGTATTTTAAAAGCTACAGGTATTTGCACACTAAGAAGTTATGAAATGTTCAGCGTGATTTCAAGTGCAAGGCCCCTCACCGACTCGTCTCTCGGGGCTTCGCCTTTGTCAGTGCCGAGCGCGTGAGAGCCTGCTCGCAGGCAACCACAGAACAGTTTAAGAAAATTTCCATACAGTGCAAAACCGCAACGGAAACTATAAATGCAGAGCGGAATTCACGCATCAAAAATAAGCGCCCTGGGAGGTAATTTATTCTCTTTAATCTTGTCTATACCAACTGTAAACCTCTTACAACCATCTACAACTTCGAGAATGATCATATCGCATTTGAAATGGCATCCACAGGTATTAGAGAATCGAACAGATCATAAAAACTCAGCACCCGGTAAGGGTGAGCGCTAATTCGACTTACGAAAGTACTCTTGAACCTCCAGCTGATCTTAAAGCCTGTCGTGCTTGTGATAGGGTCGTACAAATACTTCTGCATGGGTTTGGTCTCAGCCAAGCAGGATGTAAACTTTTCGGAATTCTAACGGGGATTTTCGGCTTATACTCTGACGTAGAGTACAGCAGTTATCTTGAGACGAAATTTTAGCAGGTGAACTAGACTTTCGCAATTTACCATGAAGAAAACGGGTTAAGCCAAAGGGATACATGTACGTGAAGCGAAGATCTGACTGGCGAAAAGGTCTGGAATCGGGTGTGACTAACACTCAATGCAGTGCAGTGTTTGTCAAATTTCATCCAAGGCTCGTAAAAATAGCGTTTGGTGGTCTTGCTGGGATGCTCTTGAAAATGCCGGATGTCGCATAGTCTCATTCTATTCTTGGCTTCAGGAGCACTGACCCCCTGTTGGATTTCTCAAGCGTAAAATCACCCCATCCGCATGCACACTAGGGCTGAATGAAAGACTGAAACATGGCGTGCAAGTTTATTTGTCTGGGCTGAACAGAAACAGACCCGCCTAGCTTACAACTCATATGGGCGTCCACGTTTATGACGTTGCACGCCTTTTCATGGTGTCTGGTGTCTGGTCGTAGAACTTTTACGACTTTCACGGTCAACAGTAACACAAGTAAATCAATCTCGGCTGGTGTTGAGTAAATTGTATGGTAGATTGTTGATGGAGACGTGCGAGATAGCTCATAGGGAATGACTGAAAAACCATATCCAAGAAAAAACTGATTTGAGTTAGAAATAGATCGACAGAGATAGAGAGGAGATAGACTACCAGTAGTCGGTTTTTGTTCCTGAAATCCTCCGTGTGCGGGAATGATTTATAAGATTATGCAAATTAGAGAAAGAAACGAAGAGAGAATGGGGCACGATCTAAAACGCTAGGAAACGAAAGTTAACCCGTCGCGCACAAGAGAAAGAAAGAGACTACTTATTACAGTCTAGATTTAATAGTGAGGTTCAAATGCATAATATGAAAGTGCCAATTCCGACGTTAGTTTTTTCCTTCCTGTCTTCTTGTTTGTACAGGAAGGAAACCGTTTTGCGAAGAAGGAACCCAGGATGGAAAATTAATGTATCCAGGCAGACTAATGAAACAGAGAAAGACAAGAAAGGAAAAAAAATGCTCGTTTCGATGGAATTGATGAGCTGAGATAAAAGTTCAATATATGAAACCTTCGTACGAGGTTCAAAAGAGAGACTAATTCAATTAAATGGCTTCACCATTTATTTCAGTCAACAATTTATCTTGCCAGGGTTTCGGAACAGAAAAATTTGTAGTTCCGTCAGACAGAAAAATTGAAACCCCCCCGTTGAAGCATACACGTAGTCGTGTCGTGAGATCGGAGAGCGAGACGTCTTCACACTGCCCCTTATTTCTCACCAGTGTTTCTTGTAACAGGCAAAACTGCAGATCAATTTCTCCTGCAGTCGTTAGTTTCTGGGTTTACCAGCTTAAGCTGTACTTCCAAACCAATTACAGTATCAAGTGAAGTCATCTGATATAGGTTTTTCACTATATATTTTTATTTCATTATTAATATTATTATTATTTTTTCTTTTTTTTTTTTCTTTTTTCTTTTTTTGCGCTTTATCCTGGTCAGTCGATGTAGCTTATAACTCGGCAGCCTCTCATGCATGCGTAATCCGGCGTTTTGATCAAACTACGTTTTCTTTGTCTGTTGCGTAACGACAGGTGAAAAAAGCCAAGCACTAACATTTGACTGTAATCAGCGAGATGCATATTTTAAACCTGAAGCCCGGCTGGTCTGGCCAGCCGAAATGTTGTTTTAAACATACTACGTTGTGTTAGCCTTGCAGTAGTCTCAGTTGACTTACCATCGTTTTATACTTTTCAAGGTTGGCTGATTACAATGTAGATTTCCTGTGAGATCCAAAGTTCAATCAAGCAGGATCTTCGTTCACGGCTTTGCAATTTAGACATTTTAAAAGATCTCTTTTCTTGGCCGGGTAGCTGATACCGCTAAGCTGATGTGTGACAGGAGAAAGCACCAGCCGTATGACTTCACACTGGAGATGACTAATCAACATTCAGTTTTTATTTAGCATTGATTTGCCGAGTCGAGCAATGAGAGTTAAAAATAAAAAATCACTAAATATAGCTACAGGCTGGGATATGTATATATCAGATGTTTTGGTGTGTAATATCGCTGTATATTTTTACGAGTTGTGCTGCATTTTGACAAGCTCGTAGGGCGAGTCAAAGTACAAACAACGCGTAAAAATATAAAGCGATACTACATACCAAAATATCTAATAAAAGATTTATTATCCAACTGCTGTAGTCAATAAATTTATCAGTGAAAGAGGGAGAGTGTGACAGTTTTGCGTGCGCGCGCCGATCTGTACGGCAAACAGGTTTGCTACTGTACAAATAACTGTACAATATCGCTGTATATTTGTACTGTTATTTGGACGGTATTCGCTACAGTTGGATAACAATGTCTTTTATACCATGCCATGAAAAATACAGCCGTTGTATACTTGACGGTATTACATCCAACCTTCCCATCATGCGCCGCGCGTATGTCGCACTGACTGTGTTGGCCACTGTACTGTTTTCTATGGCATGGTATTTAATAGCTATGCAAAGCTCTCTCGTGGTATACCATGGAATAACCCACTTGTAAATAAGCCTCGTGTCTATACCGAGAAAATACAAGTTTATGTATACTGACAGACAGACTAACAGACAAATTAATATAAGGTCCAATTCAAGTTACCATTTATAATGCAAATTGCAGTATCGCGTAGAAATATCAGTCTTCAAGCAGATTTCAAATCGAGACGGAGATGGAGACAGCTTGTGCGTCGTTCCATTTGATTTCAGGATGTTACGACAAATGTAATACAAGCAAGTTTTGTATTCAAAGCTGAGTAATTTTTATGTCTGTTTCTTTAATACTAGCTAGGAAAGTAAAGTAAAGTAAAGTGTCGAGTCAGCCCATGGTTATCGCAGTTCGACTCAGTCATATATACATATACTGCCCAGCTTGAGAACCCAATACTATAAATCAGTACTTGAACGTCAAACTAACGTCATGTCTAGCCACTTTCAGGGAATTAGTAAGAAGTTTCTAATTTGAATTCTTCTGTATTTTTTTGGTCAAAAACAGTAAAATAACAGCTGGACGCGTTTTTGAGACTGAACTGGCACGCAGTAACGAATATTTCGACGGATTACAACTTGTCAACCAATAGGGAGAATGAAATTTCATCTAGCTGACTTTGCTACTCTAAGTCTTCAGACACTTAAAACTGGGTTACTAGTCAAATGAGAGCTAATAAAAAAAAAGTTCCCGCCCGTATTCGTGAATCCCAGTCCTACCACTGGTAAATCGTAGAATATTTGCCAAGTTTTGTACTCGCTGGACGCAAATGATGATTTTTTCTAGTTTCAATCGCCTTCTCTTTGGAATAGGCTGCTCGTAAGATGCCGGATCGCGTGGTTTCGTTCGAATAACAGAAGGAAAACATCAAGGCAAAGAGAACTGCAGGAACGAGTATGTCTTTCTAGAAAGACGTTCCACAGGAGGTAAGTGAGGCCATGTATTACATGTGATAATCTCCCTTTGGCCGTTCCTGCTTCATATTCAAACATGAATTTTCTGTTCTGTTTTGTGGTTTCACCTTACAATATTAACAAGCAGAGTTTGCATCGGAGGAGAAATTGAGACGGAAGAAAGTTGGGAAAAAAAAATTATGCTTAGTAAATCTATACCGTATACTGCAAGAACCAACCTTAAAATTACTCGAGATCGTCTTCTCGTGCAGCCGTTGTCTTTCTGTGTTTTCATTAGCTGAGAATCCAGTGAAGCTGAGATTAATTTATATCGGAAATGTGACCATGCGCACACGAACAGTGGGTCCCGGTTACCATGGCAACGTACGGAGTGCTGCTCAACCAGCACGTACTGACAAATTGAGGGTTTCTAAAAACAAACCACTCTTGGACTGTTACAAGTACAACTATAAGATCTCAAGCGGCTCACCGGACCCAATGTTTGCTATTGTTTCTATTTAGGGAGAATCTTTCTTTCAGTTTTTTTCATTATCACTGACGCGTGTAAACGGTGACTAGATGACGTACAACGAGAGGTTAAGGATTGACGTACACAGGAAATCGCAACAATGAAACGCTTGCCGTTTCTTGTTTAGTCGTTTGTATATTAAAGTGAGAATATTTGTATTTTCTGTGAATAAGACAATCGCTTATTTTTGCAATTTTTGTGCTGGATTGATTTAAGGATTAGGGGAAAACAAAAAGAAAATCAGAGATACTTTTTTTTCACTTTGCTGTTTGTCGTAAACGTTATTCTTAAACCTCTCAGTTCTTTGCTAAATTAAAGATCCATAAAAATAGATCTTAATATCTTTTATTATAAAAATATGTTCACACTCCTGCAGGAAGTTGGTGGGTTTTGGCGGATGGCAGCAGTAAGCATTATTAGAACGAGACAGAATGAAACGATAAGGGCATTTGCACGCTAAGAAAAGGGAGGGCCGCAGACTTAACGGGAAACAGACTCAGAGAGTCGGGTGTAAATTATAGTAACGTCTGTAAAATTTGGACATACAGTTGGCACATTCAGCAAAATACTGTGAATTATTTCATAAACTTTGGAGAATTGGGGATCCGGATGTTCTGTGTTGATATTCGGCCTCGTGAGCTCAATTTAACTCCTTTTTATGTCTTTTGTACTTGTTTGAGACCTCAGTGTCAAAGTTCATGTTGTTCCAAGCCAGTGAACCAACTGCAAACAAGACTCCCTGAGTTAATCAGGAAACTACAGTCTTCTCATGACTGTAATACTTATTGACAATATTCAGGGAGTAGAGAATGCGAGCTTTTATGGACCTTGGATATTGGGCGATCGGGCGTCAAAGTCCAGTACCAAAATTGGATTTCAAGAGCTCGTCACCAGTCAGTAGCAAATAAAATAGGTTTATTTAAAACGATTGTGAAATGAAACGTGTGTTGTCTTAGACACTATTTCAGATCAAAGTGATAAATTGCTTCTGAAAAGAAGAAGAAAACAACAAAATTTGAAAACAAATGCCCGCGAACATTGAGGCAAGAGCCAACTGCTATACGCATTACTAACGAATAGGCCACAGGGCTCACAGGAGTGCCTCAAACGGCTACGACACCTTTTTTCCAGTTAGCATTGTTAGCTTTTCTAAGTTTCGATCTACGTAACAGTTACTTTGCGTCGCCGTCAAACCTAGTGGGGTGGCAATCGCAGTCACGCTTGTGTAGTCACGTGATGTGCTAAAGATTTTGAACGTGCAGTGTGGAACGTTGTTGTCAGAAAAGAAAAATGATTTGTCCAGGCCGCCACAGAAACTGGTGTACAACCTTTTCAGACTTCAGCCGAACTTTAGACTTCAGTGCAGACTGCAGACTACATTTACAGGTCTATAATTATAAGTAGCGCTCTGGTTAGCCTGAGTATCAGGACGGGTAGCCTGAATTATCATTCATGAATAGCGTTCAGGTTAGCCTGTTTACGGTTAACTCTCGGTAATGGAAATGGGAATGGCGGTCATATTAGTTAAAAACAGCCTGTAGTCCACAATCGTCAATCAGCAGTATGAACGGTCTACAACTGTCTCTCACCGCACAGAAACGCGGCTGAAGAAAGCTGAATGTTTCCCTATCTCTTTCGCTGATTCAGGATTACATCGACTAGTTTAAAGACCATTGCTGGGTGGAGATAAGCAACTGAACGTGTGAACTGGCCTATTCGGAGGTTCTATCGAAATTCTGGTGAGATTTCAAGCCAACGTGTGCATTACAAATGTACCATTCCGCATTCTGTATTAAAGAATTCTCTTAAAGTTTCCGTTATATAGTTCTTTTTATTTTTCATATCAAAGTACGGTAAAAAAAAAAAAAAAAGAATTCGCCGTGCCGAGTTATTTTTGTTGCAGTGAAGAAGGAAACCGCAGTGGCCAAGACGGCTTTAAAAGATGGTATATTGTGAAGTATAAGTACAGATTGGTGCGATGAAATTGACTAACTTACACACAAGATGAGTAAAGCTAGAGAGAAGGTGAAACGAGAAGAAAGAAAGAGCCCTTTCTACAAATATCAAAGGGTGCGTTAAAACTGAGAGGCTATATACCCGCGAGTTCGCTTTTAGACTCAGACTTAGCCGGTTCACATGAATGGCGGACGATCAAGCTGTCACCAGTTTTCCTTTGAAGTAAAGACTGTGCATGCTTTGAATTATCCCTGGAAGGACACGGCGAAGAAATTATCGAAAAAGTGAAGGATTAAGTGCACTATATGTCTACTTTTTTACTGACTTGTACATAAAACCTTACCGGCTCGATCCGGCGAAAGTCTGGAGAACTCAAATTTGATCAGCCTTGGGTTTCCGCGGCAGCGTTTCGAGGTCTAGCGCCAGTTGATCACCTGCCCTTTTAATTTGACGAAGTGTAGCAAATGTCAGAGAAATATTTACAAAATTCGTTACCTCATCATACTGAAAGTGAAAACAGCATTATATTTTATCACTGATCACAAAGGAACTCTCGAGACCCTGACAACTGAAAAAGTCTTAATTGCGGGTATTTAGTTTCTGAATCGCTCTTCAGACGAAATGGCGCTAAAGAAGTGATAAACGAACCGCAAGTTGTAGTGACAGTTTTCACACTCAAACTTAAAAACTACCTCTTAGGGCATAGATCAAGACAGCGTTATGTAGAGAGTAATACATAAGCCATCGTTAACGCCCATCTCTTTTGGGAATAGCAATAACCAACCTCATAAGGCTCACCTTACAACAGTCTTCAAACAGGCCAATTTGCCTGGAACTGGCACCTTTCTTCGCCGTTAATTCATAATATCAAATATAGGATGTGTTATAGAGTTTTTCACTGTAACAAATAAGGCCTTGTTGCTCTGAGGATTAAAATCGCTGATACTATATCAGCAAACAGTGACTTCCTGTGCTCGAAAACGTCAAAACAACATCTCTTTTATGGCAGAATTTCAAAAATTCAAAACGCCGGCATCACACCGATGACCTCAAAAGAGTTATTATAAGTAGATCTATCCATTTTATGAATTCCCAATCTAATATCAATGAATACTACAGCAGGTTATGGTGAGAATAATGGTGAGAATGTCCTTCGCTATTTAAACGATCTATGCCAAAACATGACAAGAAATTATGAACATCAGTGGGATAGACTATAGCGGGGTAAATATCATTTATATTCTTGCAACGAATCTTACGATTCCAGCGTGTTACCACTAGGGCACATTGATGTTCGTCGAAGTTAAAATGTCGAAGCGGAATGGATTAACTGAGGGTAAACCGCCCAAGACCTACCGTAAAATTCAGTATAACAAGTTTAGTTATAAAAATCTACGTTAAATGACAACAAAATCTTGAATCAGCAATGTTTTTAAGGTCATGGGTACATGTTTATGTTCACGCTCTTAAAGAACACCGAATTCAATATTGAAGTTCATAATTCAGGCCGATCGAGAGCGATCAGAGTGGGCTGTGCGTAGTGGCATGAGTCAGCATAACCATGAAGTTGACCGGTTTACATTCCGGTATGAAAATAGCCTCAAATCTTTTTATATTTCTTGATTCGGATCGATAAATTATTGTTACTATTTAGATGAACTACACTTCTACTTAGTGAAGGTTTTCATTTTTTCGTATTCTTATTTTATTTTATTTTATTTTTGTTTTAAGAAAAAGTTCACAGTAAGTTCTCAAGCGCCACAGCCATTAAGACTCTTTAATCTTTTCATTGAGGACGTCTTAAACCATGGTTACCCTGTGGCATGTCCCGTTTCCGCTTGAGGTTAACCACTGTATTCGTCGAATTCCGTGCCTTGTGAGCGGACGTGACCGATTTAGGGCGCTATTTTACTTTGTAATCGGTACGGATGTCCGTGCGCGAGTCAAGCCGGATGCGCTTGTCTAGGATCAAGAGCTAGTTCAACAGTATAATGGTCAAAACTGTTTTAAATAATCTGGTCAATTTGCCGGTAAAAATATCATCTGACACGCAAAGCGTTAAGAAAGCGTTCTTTACTGATATTGATACAGATTAGGGAATATTTGAAGATGCCGGGATTTTGCTATGCCCCACAAACTGGTCTTCGGGTTTTCTCATCACTATGTGTGTATTCCATGTGCGCACCCTTCTTGTACCGAACCGGCATGCTTGATTAAACCAGGGTTGTGTTTCACACTTCTCGCCGTATTGAAATGTGCGAGTAGCGGAGCATGCAGCAGAAGCCTTAAAACTGAACGCTAAATGATATATTTCATTTATTGTTTTGCTTAATTTTTGCTTATAAATTTGTATGCACAGGAAGTTCAACAATTGTGGTTTGAAGAACACGACTCGACAAGAGACAGCAGGAACCCAGCTACGGGAAGTTTGGATGATTGTCCATGGCGGGAAATTCTTGAATACCTCCTTATGTCTGGTCTAACATCACAAAGAGAGCTAGTCTGTATGTTTTTTCTTGTCTAAAAACGGTCAATGGCTCGCTATTTTAAAAAAGAACGTACTGTAAAAAGTTCTCAAGGAAAAACAATCGTGTGCCACGCCCTAACCGGTTACGAAGCGTCGCGACCAGAGGAAAAAAATAGACCAATACTTGTTGAACTACTGTGTCATCACTTATCTGACGAGTTTAGGAAGCGCAGTATGTCGGCTGATGAGCAAGATATCGATTGTAAAACACGCGATCCAACAATTAATTAACAACGTAATAAGAAACAATTTACAAAGGTTATTCTGGAATATACAATTCTGGAATATACTACACGTTTTCGCTTTCCTTGATGACTGTGCAGGGTTTAAATTGTGTTATTATCCTTTATTCTCACCTCATTATTATACCGTTAACCTGGATGATCCGCGATTCACTAAACAGTGTTTTGACTCGCAGTGTTTTGACGCGGTACAAAAATGGTGCACTGCTTCAAAGGAGCTCAGTCACGGTATTTTGACGATGTACAAAATTACCTTTTATTGAAGGAACCAGAAAATAGAAGAGTTTGCTAAGAGATAATAACAAATGATCCATAAAGGAACACGGATGGTTAAGGATGGAGAAGATTATCACGGATTACAAACGAAGGACATGAAAAATCTAGGCTAAATTTTTCAACACACGCAAACCGTGACGTGGCCCTGTAAATCCGAAAATCTAAGATCCGAAACCACCACTAAGTCCGGGGAGCGGTGATAAAAAAAAATTCGAGTTGGAGTGTACGACGCGATTCTTGCAACTGAACCTCAAGTTTCATTGGAGGATTGTACAAAGTACAGAAAACATGCCCTACTTTTAAACAAAATGGTTAAAGTCTTTCCCATATTCCACACCAAATGGTTAAAAAACAAACAACAAATAATTCGATGCGTCTCTAGTCTACTGCTGCTGGGTGATTTTTGCGGTTCTCGCTGACTCAACTAGCCCAGCCTTTCCTGCGATGAAAACTGAACTTACACGTAATATTCAGTTACACAAAGAATAATGGCTTTTAATCTTTTCGGGAAGCTTCACGAGCTATGCCATTTAATTTTTTGGTTATTAAAATATTTGTTATGCTATTTTTTGTAAATGAAGTGTCTCCTTTTTGTGTGACGGACGTTCGAGTACATGCCGATGACGTCAATTGTTATTACCCCCAGAAAAGAGAAACAAAAAAGAAGGTATAATTTCCAGACCGTGCCGGAACGATATTCCCTGTACTTTTTCTAATTAAACTTTGAACTTTGTTTAAAAACTTTTCATCACCATAGTTTAAAATAAAGATCTTAATTATAGATCGTTCCAACATACACATCTCGTGAGACCTTGTTACCTTGGTTACGGGGGGACAGGGCTCGAGGAGGGAACTTTGTTACAATAAATGGATGTGATGTTGGCAGCCCCATTGGACCACACTACCGCCGCGCCAACTTAAATTATCCCAATGTGAACAAAAACTGTATTAAACGATAATCGCTCCGGCGTTATTTTCTAAATTTGTCTATAACCTCCCCAAACTGGCATAAATTGAAACTTCAGGAAAACCTTAACAAAAATATACAATTTTACGTCGAAACTCAAACCAATCCTCTAATTCTTGCGGGAAAATAATTGTTAATTGCCATATTTCCTGATTGTATTTTACAATGTATATTTCGAGCGAACTAAAGTTTGCCTCAAGCTAAGATGGCGAAGCAATGAGGTTTACCAAGTAATCGATTGCTATCGAGTTTTGTCGCTCGCTTGCCTACTGTACATAAAGAAAGACGAGGCCGCATGTTTCAGCCTTGGAAATGGACCTTTTCGGCGATATGGCGACCATTCTGAATTCCATTGTTTCAAATAGCTATTATGGGATACTCATGGGGCAAATTAGTATGTATTTGCCCCGTAAGCATCCCATCGTAGCTAGCTATTTGAAATAACAGAATTCAAAATGGCCGCCGTGTCGTCGACAGGGTCTGTTGTCAATGCTGTACCCAGTGCCCGCGTCCCCTCGACCAGCGGCAAGACCGCTAAGACGGGGAGATGTTGCCAAGAGTGACAGGGGGCGTAAAAGATCGTGTGCAATAAACGCAGGCCGGGAATAATAGCCCTTTTCAAAGTTAACTTTTCAATGCAAAGGCGAAACTGTTCAAAACGCGATCGGTGGGAGAGGGAGGGAAACCCTGTCCCCCTACATCCCCCTCAGGGCTTTTCCCTCCCCTTTCCCTTTGAACGTCTGGCAGGCAGACTAGAACGCCCCAGCCTTCAAGAGAGGCTGCGAACGAAAGCAAGGCAAGGACCTTTACACCAAGACATCTATTTGCCATGTCATATTTCGGAAGTAAGGAGTCCTACGGAGATCGAAAATAACATCCGACTCTCGTGTAAACATTTCCGTACTTTGAAACATAATTTCAAACGCTTCAGATGCGAAGACCTCAATTGGATCAGTGATTTATGCTTGGGAAAAACATTTGTTAAGTGTGGTCCAGACTGGCATTGTACGGATGATTTATCACCTCACTCACGATGACAGAAATGATAGAAAGATAAGAGCTTCAGCAGACACGACTTCCGGTGTCGTCTAGAAAGGCACTTTAGGATCGGAAATCAGTAGAATGTTCTGTTTTGAAATGTCACTCGTATCAGCTTCGATTTTATGGCCACTTCAGCCAATGACGGTATTTTCCGATTGCCAAGCGGATAAAGCATTAGTTTCTCTTTCACACAAACAACAAACTACGAGTATCACGTACCTTCCTGAAAATGCATTCCATGGAAGGTAAATAGTCGTAAATGCCTAAAGGTGTTAGGACAGACGGGAGCGTGTCATGTTCGACTACTTGCACCCCATTGTTATAAAATAAAGCTACCTTCGTCTTCTTTTCCTTCGTATTCTGAGACAGCTGGAGAGGGGAAATGGTGTTTTAGGCTTCTAAGATAACTACCATACCTCTTTTCTAAATGAAAATTATAATTGTAGTTACACAGACACTATTTCCACCCAAATCTCTTTTAGGATGCTCGAGTTAGTTACAAATGATTCTCCCTACGTGCAATTTAAGTTGCGTGCGTACAGGTTGGCTCGCGAGTGGAGGCCGCGCGAGTCGTTAAAAGATGCTATCCCCGACGGACTCGAGAGTTTGTCCACTGCTGAGAATGCCTCTCGCTTTCCGCTTACGCGCCGCGCACGACTAAGCTGTACATTGACAGTCTATTCATAGGGGCTTTTAGTAGAACAGTTTGTGCCACTAACAGTTTGCATATTAATGTAGAGCGTCTGTAGACTGAAGAGGAAAATGAAGCGTTCTTCACATTATTTAGACTTTCTGGGAAAAACAGAAGGGAGGGGGGAGCGCGCGGGAATCGTCTGAATTTTAAATGGGGGAGAAGGGACCGCTGTGTCTTTGGTTTAAACGTAACCGTCTCGAGCGGTTATTGAAAAGTGCCCGCACTCTCATGCGAGTGTCTGTGTGCCAGTGACCAATCCATCGCTGTCTCAAATGAGTCGCAGACAAATTCTACTGTCTCATGCGAGTTTTTCTGCGAGGCAGTTCATCTGCAACTGTCTTACGCTAGTGACTAACGGGGTCCTCTGTCCCACGCGAGTGTCTATGTGTACGTAACTCATCCGCAACTCTTTCACTTAATTATAAATGACACAAGGCCTGCACTGTCTCAGTGAGTGTCTCTGTGCTCTAATTCATCATAATTGTCTCTAGTTGGGGATGTGACCAGTATCAGTGTCTGTGTGTCAGTGGCTCATCTGTAACTGCCTCAAGCGAGTAGCGGACAGTGTCCACTGGTCTGTCCACTGTCTCATGTTCATGTCATCCAACTTGACCCAGGGTGTAACGAACTGTGCGGGTTGCTCCCACCTAAGAAAAATACAGAAAACGTAACTGTTGTCAAATAGATAATGCAAGTGATAAACAAACTTTGTAAAAACCGGCTACTGCTCCAGTCAAAGAAATAATACTGAGAAATATCGATTGTTATTGATACCAGAAACAAAAGACGTCCATACCATGAGCTCACGATATCCTTGACAGAAATGCAATCTGACAAAGCTTTGGTGGTTTTATTGAGCCCGTTCTGTACCAGCGGCATGATGTAATCGAGTTGTGCGCGGTCCTGCTCAGTGACCTCCCGTCTCAAACCATTCAAATGCGCGACCATTCTCTCGCACGATCTGTCACCATCCACCTCACAAACTGCACCATCACGTGACCGTACGAGGGATCTTGTGTCGTCAACTTTAATAAAAAATTTCTATCATCAGTTTAAAAATCATAACAGTTCCACGGAAAATAAACTAAATCACGATCTTACCTTTCTCTTTCAACTTCATGGTCGTCGACAGCAAGTCTTCAGGAGCCTGAAAGAGGCGAAAACAACACGATTTTCTAGCGCTACTCAAATCATCACCACGGAAACGTAGACAATACTTTACTTATTGGTTAGTGCAACTAAAAAAATATATATATCTTAAATAACAGTCGTTAAGTTGTCAGAGCATAAGTGTTCACGTATTCCGATCGAAAAAGTTTCTCGTTCGCTGAACCTACGTAGCCAGTGAGTGCAACGGGAGGCGCGGTAAATGGTATTAAAGTTCAGATTGAAAGGTGCGGGTTCCAGCACTGGCAGAGGATAATGTGTTGCTGTATTGGAAGACACTCAGCTCTCACAGCACCACTTTGTGCACGGTAAGGGCCAGGCTGTTCGAGGTACGAGTGAACTAATCAAGGTCAAGCAAGAATATTGATTTCTCGTTTACAACGTTTCAGTGAGGTTTTTTGTTAATATCTTCAGTTTTCCAGTTTTGATGTCGCAACTCCCAAAATCACCAAAAAAAAAAGCACTGGCAATGAAAATCACTTTTATTTGGAGAAAACTGACAAAATGCGGTTAGGTGTGAAGGGGGAGGGGGTTTTACCAGCTAGACTTTCGACCCGATTACTCCGTGTTGCTTCGCGCTTCAGAATTTTAAAGGAGCTCAGTCATGGTATTTTGAGTTTTTCTTTCGGAAAAATATAAAATTGCCTTTAAATTGAAGGAAACCTGAAAATAAAAGTTTAATAAGTTAGAAAAACACTACACAGATAATAGTAAACCATAAAGGAACAAGGGCGATTAAGAATAGAGAAGATTAACATGGATAACACGAAGAACTTGACAAATTTAGGATAAACTTTGCAACACGCGCAAACTGTGACGTAGCTCCTTTAAGCATTGGTATGGATGAATCTCGATGATGCAATTCTTAAGAATGCGACAGGATTCACCTTCCCTGTACCTCGCCTAAACAATAGCATAGCATCCTTACCTTGTAGGCTGGGAAGTCCAGACCATCTAACACAGCTCTTATTGTACCGCCCCCTGGACTTGTTGAGAGATTTTCTAAACGATTGATTGATAACTCGCTGACTGGAACTCTTCTTGTACTGAGGAGTGTAAACAAAACGTGATGACAACAAAGGACTTGAAATTTAGTCGTCAGACACTGGGTAAGGTGACGGATTGAGCTGGGGTGGGGGGAAGAAGGCAATAGAGGTGACACAACACCCTCTTTGCACGACCCGGTCACGTGGTACAAAATCAGCCATGCTGGGAGTGGGAATTGAAAAACAAAGCAACTCGTACCAGTCCATCGTGGCCTTGCTTTGTTTTCATGTAGCATGAAGCATACAACGACGACAATAGAGTAACGTGAATTTAAAAAAATAAATTAATTAAAAAACACGACGGCAACGAGAACAATGGCTACGCACGCAAGTTAACAATCTTTGAACATTTCGTAGCCGTTCTCTACGAAACAAAACGTGTCATGACCAAGTTCTGCGTATTTTGCACAACGTGAGCCACGACGAGTAATTTCCCGTACAGTATTTCCTTTTGAAATCAAGCTCTGCCATTACATATCAGGTTTGAGCAGGTTTTATAGATCGATCGGCGCACTTAATAGGTCTAGATAATTGTAAAATTCAAAGGTAAAATTTTAAAAATAAATCCGGTTTTTACAAGGCGTTTTCCTTGGTGTCGCCGTCGTCTCTGCTTATTTTGAGGTTACATCCGGCCACACCGTTGATACAGCCACCTCGTTAATACTGCCATTTTATTCTGGCCTGATCAAAAGGTCAGTCAGTCATTTTCTTATTCCAAGCGCCCATCTAATACGGCCACCCTGTTTTACGGCCACATGTTTGTCACCCGTTGGTGACCGGATTAACGGGGTTCCACTGTGTCAGTTTTCCAATGGAAAAATGGACATTACGAGAAAATATATCGAGGGATTCCCGCCAGAACCGAGGAACCAAGAGGTGTCAATATTAAGCGGCTGCTGGTAACGCAGGGGAACTCGAATGTGTTTTCATGTCAGAGTTATATTACTGACCTGTCTACACCTGAGTATTGGAATTGATCCAGGGGTAGTGCAGCAAACTTATCCACCTCCTGTGCGATACTGTTCTGTAACTGTTTAGCCATGGCAACCACCTGAACCTCATGCGAGCAGATCCTCTGCTGTATGTACTGTAAGAGCTTAAAGCAAAACAGAACGTGTTGGTTTAAACAAACAAGGCTAAAAGTACCAATGCAGGAAACTGTGAGAAGATTGAACCGTCGTTACCGCAGACGTCACTTTTAAAACTCGCCGACTTTCCCTGATAAAAATAAAATTTCCCTGGCCATATAAATGCCTCAACTTACAGCCTTCCTTTCCAACCATTCAATATGACTGATAATATTTCAACAAATGTTTCCTCTTCATTAACGAAAAACGTCGTTGAGATCACAGTGACTCAAAGTGTATCTGCCAGCTTTCAATGGCATTTTTCAGCCGTGTTCAATCATTTCAATTTTCCCCGACCTTTCCTTAACATGTCAACTTTCTCTGACTCAAAATAAAATCTCCTGACTATTCCCTGACCTTGAAGAATTTTGTTTTCCTAATTAGAGACATCTATACCTCGTGTTTCTGTTTCTCAACCCTTGCTCTGGCATTGGAATTCTGCTTGACAAGAGCTTGAATGAGGGATTGCTTGGTTTGCTGAAACAAGACAAACTATATTAGTAATAAAGAAAGATTAAGGTAACTTAGTTTACACTTCACTTTCAGTAAAGAAAAAGATGAAAACGCGTCTATATATTGTACGATTAATGAGTCAGAACTTTGAAGCCTTAGCACTAAACACTTCCACTCTGTTTCCCTAAAGGAAATGAAATTTGCTACAAGTAAATGCAATTCATTTAATCTTCTTCAATTTTGATATCATAGTTATTCATTTTGGCTATCTACATGTAGTGCATGTAACAGCATTTGTCTTTTCCTTTTCTGCAGTTTTAAACTTGTATTTACAACTTTAATTTGAGACAGTGAAGTCCAGTGGATACACATAATTGTTACATGCTTTTGTTTGTAGCGCCCTCTGACTGGCTAATTCTTGGGCATTATTCCCCCGTAATAACAAAAAAACTTAGTTTAAACCTCAAACGTTCAGTCTTTACAGGAAAATGTCAAACCTCAGCCTTGCCGTATTGACCTTGCTATCACTCGGTCAATACGGCAAGGTCTCAGTCTGAGATTTTCTCGTAGACTTTGCTCTCGGTCAATAAGAATTTATGATTATATCACAGATTCACCCAAAATAATGCGGTGCGCCCTTTAAACTGAAATAAAAACAACACAAATCTCACGGCAAGTTTCTCAAAATCTTCAATCTTCTTGTGCTTCATGAGCAGCAATTCCTTTGCTCTTTGTCTTTCGTTCCTGGAGTTGGTCAGCTCAGCCATTTCTGCTTTCATGCACTCCAGTGATGCCTTGGATGCTGTCAGCTCCAATTCATTATGAAGTAAAACTCTGCAGAAATGAAGGAAAGATTTTCAGGTCTCAGTTGTTACAGGATTACAGCAGGATCGATTTGGATCTAGGTTACCAATAACAAGCTAATTCGCTTTCTTTTATACATGTACTTCATACATGTATATAGGGTTTGGCTAATCTCAAGCGGTATAGAAATTACTTAGCAATTTGGAACAGATACACTAACCGCCGTACAGGTTTGTCAAGCTGACGATTTGAGCGCAGCCTTACGTCAGGGCAAAGTGAAAATGAGTTAGCTCACAGGCTCAGCGATGCTAACCAAAAGCTGATGACGCTAATTCTTGGTATGCTTTTGGCATGCATCAGGTGAGCCGAAAGTTCTTGAATTACTACATTTATGTAAGTTTGACATTTTTGATGATACATGTACATACACGAAGTCAAGAGTACACGTCAGACAAAACCAGTATTTAATTTCATTCTGCTATCTACAACTCAAAACACACAACATTTATGTTTATACGTTCTCTATTCTCTTCTGTATACCTAAGGTAAAGTCTGCATACATTGTCTGAGTCAAGTGCCCCATAAGGCTGGAGCTCATCCCGGTTTCTGTAGCATAAAGCGGCCAGGAGTCAGTATTTCTACTCCCCCTGGATGGGGTGCTTAATTGCTAGTCCATTGCAGGGCTACTCCCAGCATTAAATTCACCGGTACCCATTTTTTGAATGCAGACCCCATGATCCGGAGGCGAGCGCACTAACCACGAGGCCGCCTCATCTTCACACATGTATCATTATGTATACCTTGCCAACTCAATATTTCCAGGAGAGTCTTGATGACTTGACACTAGATTAGCCTCCAATTGTTGCTGCAGTCTTTGCAGTCTTTGCCGTGACCTCCAGGCTTCATTGAGACCTTTTTCTGACTCAATAAACCTTTGAAAATGAGCAGCTTGACCCTCCTTGAAACAGCACAAAATAACAAAATCAAGTTTCTTCGATTTATTTATTTATTTGTTTATTTGTTTATTTATTTATTTTTTATGTGATTGATTGGCTACACAAATACATATGAAATGTACTATTAAGTTAGACAAGACCCTTGATTTAATGAAGCATGTATTTAGTGTATGCTCTTTTATTGTGACTTCTTATCCGTTTCCTTTTATGCAAAGAAAGAATATGAGAGAAACAGTGAGTGATACACTAACATGGTTGCCACAGACATCACTTTTCAAAATTCCCTGACTTGTCCCTGATAAAAAAAAATCAAATTTCCCTAACAAAATAAATACAAAATGTCAGATCTAATAGCAGCTTCTGGCCTCAACTTATATCCTTCCTTCCCACTCATTCATTAAGACTGAGAAGTTTTCAACAAATTTTTCGTCTTCATTAAGGAAAAATATTGTTGAGATCACAGTGAACCCGAATGTTTCCTCCAGCCTTCAGACATTAAAACAGCCGTGTTAAGTTATTTCAAATTTCCTTGCCTTTTCTTCAAAATGTCAATTTTTCCTAACTCAAAATAAAATTCCCTGACTTTTTCCTGACCTTGAAGGATTTTATTTTTCCCCTGACCATTTCCTTACCTATGGCAACCCTGACTAGAGTACCGTGGGGGCACGGGACGCTCTCAGAGGAGAAAAGCCGAAGTCAAAAAGAGTGACAAATCATTTTGTCTTGCTTCAAAATTGGATGGCTTAAAGTAGAGAATGGCAGATAGTTGTGCCACACCAATGTTTTTGTTTGTTTGTTTGTTTTGTAGTTGCTGTTGTTGTTGCACCAATGTTGGAGAAGTAGAATCTCATTCTACTTCTGCACAACACTGCACCTCACTGTGCTTTCACTTTTGTGCTTAAATGTCTAGTGCTCCAGTGATTCTTTCTACAAGTCTAAGCTAAACGACTGAAGAAAATTATAACAAAATAGAGGGCCGTGAACAGTTCATTGCTTAATCTTACAGTCAAGAGTCCGGCCCAGATAATACAAAAGATTACAACTCACCTCTATTAACTGGTGGACACTTTGCAGTAGGGAAGGTGGGGATGATGTGTCAGTTAGTTTGCCAGAGTTTTCATATTTAAACCTGATGAAAGGAAACAAAATACATGTAGAAAACTTCATATGGAGCACCACTCAATGAATGCTGCAAAATCATTCCAAAAACTAACTTGAGTTCTCTGGCATCTTTCTTCAGGTCAATTCTGGCAGACAATTCCCACAGGCTGACGGCGGAGTCCTGTGCTATTCGAGACAATGAGGTGAGGACGTCATCTGCCAGGTGCTGAGACAAGATATTCTAAAGATGTGTTGGAAGAAAATTAATTGTTCATCAGCAAATTTAGTGAATCTACTCAGTATTTACACATGGGCTTCAAGATACAGTTGAACCTCCACAAGATACTCTACTGGAACATCCAAAAGATATGTACAAGATACAGTCAAACCTCTGCCACTCCTCAAAGCAGACACCTCTTGGACACTTAAGTTCATCATGACTCAAGGATCAAGCCACATACAAACCCTACATTAATTTTTCAACCTCCCATAACCTGAAGTGCAAGCCTCAAAAATTAACTCTTCTTTGCACCCTGTAACACCTCTCCAACAGGCGTGTATTAACTAGTACATGTACTTTCAACATACCATACTTACATGCTTACTAGTTACAAAACTGTATTTTCAAGACACTTACATACTGACTATTTACAAAACAAAACAAACCTCTACTCCAGTCCACAACTGATCTTTAACCTTTCTCTGACTGCTGTCATCAATTCTAACAAAATTATTAATACAAACAAATTCAGAACTGACCATAAGTTGGGCCTTTTCAACTTGTAACCACTCTAGATCAACTACACTTGTAGTGAAGTTCTTATTATGTCTTTAAGCTTGGCTAGTGCACAAATAGTGTAAACAGGCCGGCCTGTATGCCACTACATTGTACTTTGAGTAATATTTCAAATGCTACTGTATGAGTATACCACTTGAACAAAGACTGCTGAAAAAGAGAGAAACAAGATGGAGTGGAAGAGTTGCAGGGCTGTCATTAAGTTGTTAGTCCGGCTGTAGCCTTGTTCTCCACACCCGTAACAATTTTGATAATTGTGAGTGAATTCTATCAACAACAGGCAATTTCACCCCTAGCATCAAAGGAAAATCAAGCATACTCAGCCGTAAACAGGTGCTACAGGTTGCCGCCCTTAATCACAGCCCTGGGTTGGAATGCACATTCCAACTCTTCCAACCCATCTTGAGAGTATTGGACTGAGAATGTGACTGTCTTATGAGCCTACGTGTACTGGTACAATGTGATGGGATGATCAGTTTCAAATGTTATGAATAAGTCATACAATCATACAAACTACATCACCTTCCAGTTTCTTCCTCTGCCTTGCACACGTCATACAAAAAGGAACCAATTCTTTCACACGATTCCCTAACTGATCTCTGATGCAAGAAAAAAAAAACACAAAACACTCAGTTGCTTTTAACAACATAATAACAAAATCAACCAATTCATAAATGTTTTATATAATCATTCAATCGCTCATGTTTCATTTATTCCCATGAATGTACATCCATGTACAAGTAGCAAAATCACAGACATTGTTACTAACAAGGTGAAGTGCTCCAAATCACAATTCTAGAGGCTAATAAGTTAAAGACACCCAATTAGAAGTTGGAAGATGACTGCTGCGACAACATAAGCCATGGCCAAGTGTTCACATACAACTGTAGGAGTACTGTTAGTATAATATATGATTTGATAAAATTTAATTATACGATTTGACTTCCCCCAACACCTCCAAGCATTTAAGTCTTTGAATTTAGAAAAGATTTCTTTCAAAGGGGAGATTGCTTCCTTTCTGAAAAAAAAATGCAGATTTATAGCTAGTGCAATAATTTACTAGAACCATGGCATGCACTTTCGCACAGCATTTTTTTCACAATTTGTGGCAAGGTTTACTTTTCCCTGACACTTACAGTACAAGCTGATTCCAACCCAGTAGGAGTTGATCGTCCTTCAACAGTAGTAAATGCCTGTGAGCTTCCAGCAATGATTCCTTGTGATGTGTAATATGTTGGATCCATGGATTTCTTTCTAAAGGAAACAAAAAAGGGAAGTAAAACATTAAGTCCTTGTGGACAATGTTTTACACTTTCGGTCTTAAAAACCATATTACTGTTCTATACAAGTGCATGTATGTACAGCATTATATGTACAGATGAAAGTCTACAAAAAAATGTATCTGTTAAATACGACTGGTTAATAATTATATACTGTTGTATGTATTACACACCTTGCAACATCCCTACAAATTGTTATCTTGTCATTGATCTGTTTAGCCAAGCTTCTGTACAATTCTGCTAACTGCTTGCATTGCTTGGAATGAGCACTCAGCAAAGTAGTTCTTTTGGCGAGATCAGATATTTGTCGACCACCTTCAGAGTAAGTTTCCTCTGCAAAAGAGTTAGTTTAACAACATTTACAAGGACAGTAATAAAAATAATGTACTTACATGTTCACCCAAAAAATAACTACAAGTCCTTTGGGCAGCAGACAATGTTGTTTCCCTAGGTACCAGTTGTTAGTCAAAGAGCGTTTAAAATTGTTCCCAACATGGCAAACTTCAGATAAAATACACTGTTTCAACAAGACAAAGACACAAAAAAATATTACAACCTGCTTCAAGAATTTCCTTCTGCACAGCTTTGATTTCTTTTTCAAGATGATGAACTTTGCTTTTGACTTCTAAAAGTTCTTTTGTTAACTTAGAGTGTTTTTCTTTGATGCTTTCTCTTTCTTCATCACTTGGTTTGTCACCTGGATGAGCCGCCATTTCCTGGATTAGCTTTTGTCTAGCAGAAAAGGTTATGTTGTCAAGGGAACTTCAACATTTCATACAGCTTTCAATCAACATGTCTACAAGTGAAATGAAATCAGCCCCTTGCAGAGGAGCAGCGGCCTAATGGTTGGTGCAGTAGACTCTGGATTAAGCACTCCAAGTTTGAGTCCTGGCCGGGGTCATTGCATTGTGATCTTAGGCAAGACACTTTACTCTCATGGTAGCTCTCTCCACACAGGTGTGCAAATGGGTACCCACTAATTTGTTAAATGCTGTAAGGGTAACCCTGTGGTGGACTAGGATCCCATTCAGGGGGAAGTAGAAATACTCTTAGCCACTTCATGCTACTGAAACTGGGATAAGCTTCAGCCATTTGGCCTGACATAGATTTTACCTCACCTTAACTGGAATCATGCAAATTTTCCATGGTGAGAATATTTGTACAGTGAGAATATTCTTGTGTAGTCTACATACTGATGTACATTATTGATGGACACTGTTCAATAACAAATACAGTAGAACTTCCGTTTGCCACCACCTCTCATAAGCGGCCACCTCTCCTTACCAGTTTTCCAAAATACCAAACGTTTCCAAGTCGAATCACTGTATTTGGAACCTCTTGAAAGCGACCACCTCTCGTAAGCGACTGTGACCACTTAAGAGCTAAAAGTTTGAAATTTTCTTTTGTTTTTAAACTCTCATGTATTAAGGTGATTCCTTAGTATTGCATTGCACATACCTACTATGCACGATTTTCGCATCATTAGCATGCACATGAACGTGAGCGCGTACGAAACGTAACAGATTTCCCTCAAACTAAGCTTGATAGTGAGATAAATGCTCCTTTTCTCTTAAGCAAGTACGGTTACCCGCACTTATTATTTCATAATTTCAATGGGAACAATATCCTCAATAACTGAGAAAATAATTGGCAGAAATCTATGGCTTCCTTTTTTGGCAAATGAAATACATACTACAGAGGGAGACATACCGTAACAGGCCCAACAGCGCATGTCCAAATTATGTTTCCTTTAAAGGATAAAAAATGCAGGGTATTTGAAGACATTTTTTTTCTGGGACATAGATGAATAAACAATCAAAGAAAGTCAAACTCTGTGCGATATAACACGCTGCACTGAAAAATAATCGAGCTTATTTGTTGTGCACGCAGATTACCAAAAGTCACCTAAATAATGGTATTTCTCAGCATTGGGGTGTGAAAACAAGCAAGATGACCCCCTCTTTTGACTACGTTTTTAACATCTCCTTGTCCTGTCACAACAGCGTACCAAGTTTCCTCGGAAATCTATGGCGGGTTCTTTTACTGGGGAATCACCTTAAGTGACCACTTGACAGATAATAGAGCACAAATTGGATATAAGGTGTTGTAACATTATTGCATTCCTGGCTGGTACAAGAGACGGAAAGTACCAGATTTTTTCTTGAAAGTAACTTTTCACATGAATAAAACATTTAAACCCTGGGGTAAGTCTCTGCAATTACCATGTGATAATGAGGCAAACTTTTGACCCAATATGGTCTAAGCTCTCATAAGTGACCACCTAGGCTTGACATTTTGGGTGGTCGCTGACAGGAGGTTCCACTGTACGTTGCAAACTGGCACTGTATGTATTGAAATAGAACAAACTGAAAGACAAAATGACAGTTCTAGATTATGCTACATGTTGCATTCCTCAATTAAAGCAGGGCTCAAAGTTTATTTTTGGCTTTGGGAGCACTTGTGCGACCAGGTGTAAATTTTTAGGCGCACTGCCGAAATTTTAGGCGCACAGCTTCAAATACTTGGAGCACCTACTCGAAAAGAATACTTAACGCTCCAAAAAGAGCGACTCAGGCTTCCTGTTGCAATATGGGCCTATTCTAGCAGTATTGAACACAACGAAAACAAATAAAAGAATCGGGATATTTCACACAAGGGTTATGCTTAGATCAGTTAACTACTGACGTCACTCCGTTGAGTATCCTCACTATCCAATTGCTTATTGTTTGCCTCCCTTTGAAATTCTGTTCACGAACATTCTTGATTTATTCAACATCTGGGTAGAACTAGCATGAACTTTGGCTAGCTTTCAAGCCATAGAACTCATGGACCAGCCCGTTCCAAAAACGCTGGACATTTTTGTATGTCAGACAAGCGAAAACAAAGTTTTCTTTACAAAACGCAGCATTCTGTAACTGTTGTTCGCGAAGAACGAGCACACAATTTAATTCTCATCCCCAGTTTCCACGCTTTCTGCTAGATCATCGATTGCGGAAGAAGCATGGGCTTCATTCCTTCATTTGCATGCATATGTGTCAGCGGAGTTGTTTACAACACAGAACGTGGGGAAGAAATGAACATTCGAGTTCGGAGAATCCACTGGGAAATTAGGCTTAAAGATGACGAATAGAACACACACCAATGAAAGGAACATGGTCACGTGAAACTTTATTATTTGGTGCCTGGTTGCGTTATATCTATGTTTATATGATATTTATCAATCTGAGTACGTTAGTATGGTCAGGTGAGTAAGCACTAGAGAAGTCGCACTGTACTTTGGCTTTGAAGGTGTGGTGGTGCGACCACACATGATTTTTTTGGGCGCACAGCCAAAAATCTAGTTGCATATGCGACCAGTTGGTTGTTAACTTTGAGCTCTGTAAAGCAGAAAAAGATACAACTTTAAGTTCCCATGAATCTTCTGGACAGTTCTGTTGTAACAAAAATGAAAAGAAATTAGTGTGCTCTTGATTTTTCAGTGACTTGCATGTGACTGCAAGAATAGAGTTGATGCCAGTATTCAAACAAAAATAATTGTAATTTATATCTAAGAAAACATACAATAACACTCCGTATCTTTATAATGATAATAGTAATATTAAGTGCGATATTATTGCAAACACTCACTTTGTGGACCTGACATGCTGCAATACATAGTTCCAAACATCCACCATGACCCCACGACACAACCTGCAGAATAAATTTCTTCAGTATCAATGTCGATACAATAATATCAAACTTGTTACATTCAAATGAAAAACCAGAGGCAAGAGCATACACAGGGCTGTCATTAAGCTTTAATTTACTTGTAGCCTTGATCTTCACACTCATGGCAAACTTGTTACTTTATGAGTTGATTGTATCAAGTACAGGCCAGCTCACCCATAACATCAAGGGTCCATCAAACATACATTGTACTCAGCAGTAACAGGTGTTACGGGTTACAGCCCTTACTGACAGCCCTGATGCAAGATGACCTGCTCATCTACATTGTAGCAGTAATCACCTTAAGTTGAACATGCTACCGTACATTATTACAGAGCTACTGTGCAGTGTGCCAAGAAGGTTCTCTCCAATAGCCCTGGGCCAGGTTGTTCAAAAGCCAGTTAACGCTAACCCAGGATTAAAAGTTAACTGAAGTATTAATTCTTCTTGTTTAAAACGCTTTTCAGTGCTTATGTTTTGTGTAGTTTGAGATTATTCAAAGTTCAAAACTGAAGGACAAGCAATGTAAACGAAATACCTCACCAAAAAGTTACAAAACTGAGATCAAAACTCTTGCTAATCCTGGGTTAGCTTAATCGGACTTTGAATAATCTTGAATATTAAAATATGCAAGACCTAACAAAACTTGAAATGCATATTGTTTCATTTACAGGTAAGCTTAAACTGCTGAACGTGATTAAGTTGAAAGCTTACAACTAACTTCTGCATCTATGAATGCTAACCCAGAGGGAGTGGACAAAGTCACATTTTATGCTCAACTGCCCCCCTCTGGGAATCCGTTTGCTGATATTAATTGTTGCAGCCTACACTGCGACAGCAAATTCAGCTATCAAAATAGCTAGTTGTGAGCTAAATTTAAAAACTCTGAGGTACTTACATCTTAAAGTCCTCGTTAGTAGGAAGAGTCGTATTTACGTGTCGTCCGTGGGGTCTAAATCGCATTTCATCCAAGGCCCAGTTTCGCAGTTGATCGGCGAGATCCGGTTGTCTCTCCATCTCGGCTTGCAACAGATTTTATGTTTAGCTGCGTTACCTTTGTTGGTGAAGTACTACACGATTTGCAATAACCTAATCTACGGTTACTTAGTCGATTCGCTTTCTCCTATGTTCAAGCAAGATCGAACGAGTCAAGCACCAAAAGACAGCCGCCATTTTGTTTTGGCGGGATAAACACTCATCCCCAGTCTTCAATGCCAAAACAGCTCGAGGCTTGGGTACGACGCCGCGCGCGAAACCCTTCGTATTCGTAAATTATATTAGTATCACCCAACTAGTGGACTAATGCAAATCCTGCATTTTGATTGGCTACGCTACCAGGGGACTATTAGTAATAGTCATCGAGTAGCGAAATTGGCGCCATCGAGCGTGACGCTTTCTTTCGTTGTATTCCCAAATAAATATTTCTTCAACTTGCATTTGCTAACTTTATTATTACCTTTTCTGTCCGACTAGTTTATCACCTTTTCTGTCCGACTATTTAACAATTATTCCATGAAACCGCGTTGGATATGAAGTGATAAATAACCAACGAGCGCGTAGCGCGAGTTGGTTATGATCACTTCATATCCAACAAGGTCGAATGGAATAATTGTTTTAGTATATTCTTAATCGGGTTTTTGCCGCCGATTTTTATTTCAACAATTTTACAGAGCGGAAAATTTTTAAACTTGGCGCACTGTTTTCCATATAAGGTAAAACTCCGACTAATGGCTCATAGTCGGAGTTTTTGAGCCAATCAGAGAGCTAGAAATGCAATAGTCGGAGCTGAGAATATACTAATTAACAATTAGACCCTTCACCCTCAAGGGCCACGGGTCGATAGCCCATTCGGCTTCGCCTTATGGGCTATTGACCCGTAGCTCTTGCGGGCTATTTGGAGTCAATTTGTCTCAACTGAGCATGTAGCCTTCTCGGCTCAAAGTCGGCGTGTGTTAAAAGGGACTAAAAAAATGTACACAGTGATGTACACCAAAGATCGCTTTTAACTGATTGAAATCAAATCAATTCGATGCGAAAACTCAAGCGGGTTTTCCACCACTTTGTACCAAGGTGATGTTACAAGCTAAGGTGGTTTGTTTGAGCGCTAAGGTGGTTGGTAAGAGCGAGCATTACGCGCTGTTTATTTTGATAATAAATCGGCGTATGAGGGACGTAACTCTTCCAAAGAGCGAAACTAGCAACACTTCATACACCTCATACGTCAAAAATGCTCTGGCGCCTCCTTACATTGCGGACTTATTTGTTGTTACCATGCCAATTCTCAGTATCATCTTAGAAATTCTGATTTCACCATATTCAGATTTAGGAATGTTGCTCATGGCAAACATAGCCTGACTTATTTAGGTCCTGTCATTTGGTCCAAACTCGACAAAACTATTCGATCAACTAAATCATTGGACACTTTTAAAAAGCGCATAGGCATCAAATTGGATAATTTCACAAGCCCACTGGACAGTACTTGTAAAGACTGTTTTCTATGGAACAACACAATAGTTATTATTGCAAGACTCGTTGTTTGTTTTATATATACTTTTATTCAAGTTTATACTTACATATGTTCATATATTTCATATTCTATTAATTATTGGACAAGTAATTGTAGTTAGGTGACCACAATTAGTGTACATTGTATGCCAGCGATTACAACACAGCAATGAAGTTTTTATCTTATCTTATCTTTGTACGTCCGATGGTTAAAAAGTAAATATCTACTGAAACATTTACTGCGTTTAAGAGCTAGAAACCTTATCACAAGCATCTTTTAGAATATCTAGAGTAAGCTCAAGAAACTCCAGGGCCTGCTCTCTGCTCACGACCCGCTTATTGTAGCTATTTGTGCAACGTAACTTTCCATTGGTGGTGGCAAACATGAGCCCGAAGACGAGTCCTGAAGGACGCAAAGACACCGACGCTGCAAGTCCGTCAAAGCAGTAAGGCCCATTTTCTCCTGACTTCCACTCCTGACGGCCGACGTTGGACAAATTGAAGACTCTCAGATCTTGCTGGTTACACTGTGCCACCTTTTGTTGCGCAGATTCTTTCAATTTCAGTTGGCATTGCTTCAAGAATTTATGGTGCTGTCCAGTGAAGAACGCCCACTGGATATGCCGAGCGCAATGTTGAGCAAACTTCCAGAAATCCTTGTTCCGGGCTGCTACCTTGATTTCAGTGCGGAAACTGCTGACACACAATGCAAACTCATTGCTCTCAATCTCGGGTCGACATTCCTTCCTAACATCGACGTTGCAGCTTGATTTAAGGTTAAGTGGGTTTATCGACGTTTCTTCTTTGCCTTTGTGTAATATTTTTGCCATGGCCAAATGTGCAGCCGCAGTGATGGCTCCATGAACCGAGCACTTGAACATTTTGCATGCCTTGGTCAATCCCAGTGTCTCTTGGAAGGAATACTCTCGCCACACAACCGACGTTTTATCTGATGCAGCCGGGTCGCGGGTGAATACTGGTGGGTACCTGGCCAGGTATAGGTTCTCAGGTCTTGGAATCTTCAACACCGTCTTGAGATTTGACATCCACGAAGACACTCTGTAAACCATTTTGTCCAGTACAGACGGAGTGCAGCGGTGCCGCATCAGAACTCCAGTGGAAGGACGGAACGGCATGCTTTTGACTTCAACTTCTTGGCCTTCATAAACCAGGGTAAGATAACGAAAAAATTGCTCCATCATAAGAAGGATTGAACGACCGTCTGTGATGACATGCAGAAAGGTAAAGAAAATCGAGTTTTTGTATGCGTCCTTCGCGGCTCCATCTACGTGGATTTCATCTAAAAGAACGGCGCGCCACAAGGGACCGAAGTTTAGATCAAAAGGTGTCTCTAGTTCTCGCTCAAAAGTAGATTCAAGATCTTCGGCGTTAAATTCCTTGACTACTTCAAAAGGGATTTCACTAGGATCTTCCACCTCAGTGAAGTATTCGGTGACCGGTTCTCCATTGCGCGACTCTTTGCATATTTTCATCCTCAAAAGTGGATAGCGTTTAGCGAGCAACACCAATGCCTGCCTAACCATCTCGGGAACAAGGTGTACTTTCGATTTAAGACGCAGAAGAAACACAATCTTTGGAATGTGTCGTTTATCAAAGGCATTGATAAGGCCTTTTTCCAGAGGTCCAACTGGACGACTAAGCTTTCCGGACGAAGTACACTGGATTTCTGTATTCTCCACAGACCTACTACAACGCGAGGAATAGTGGTCCATGAACAACAAAATAGCCGCCAGCACCGTGGCAGCGATACAAACAACACCATAAGGAGTGCCGTGAGAAACGAAGGTGATAAAATCGATGGCAAACATCTTGGCAGCAGTTATCTTTGTAGAAACTAAACTGCTCCTTGCAAAAATGTCAGGCACTTGCTCTCGAATAAGAGCTCTGAAGTTGACGCCGTTTGTCGCCTTTTGTGAGTCAACAAACACAAATGTTGGGACAAGTTCCTTTTCAAGAGACGGGCTAGTACAAGTACTTATTTGCAAGTAAAATCCACTTCCAGTCACATCTTTTGTTTTGATGGGCTCTGATTCATTAGGTGAAAGTGTTTATAATCTACCGATATATTCCCCCGATAAATATTTGTGGGTTTCGTGTAATTATTTATACACTGCAAAGCATGTTTTAGGATTGTTTTAGAAATATCAATGAATCATCGAATCTGAAATCGTACAATCTTCTGAAAGGTTATTCCCTAAAGGAGAAGTATACAAAAAAATGAATATAGATTTTTTTTTTTAATATAGGCAGAATATGAAGGTTTACACAAACAATGAACTCCCAGCAGAAGGATCTAAAGGATGCAATGCCACCACTTGAATTTATAGACAAATATTGAGTGAGAACAGTGGGGTGAACTTCTTACTGGTCCGACTCGATTTAATGACGTTTTTTGCTGTTCAGCCTTCCTCAGATAAACGTTAAAAACTAAAAAGTAAATACTAGTTACATTAGCTGCGTGTATCGGAGGTACAGGCTTATATAAGCAACTTAATTAAGAGATACAAAAAGGTTTAATTTACAGTAGTATGAATAAAAGCAAGCGGCAAAAGTTACGTAATAAGCCAAACGTAACACATTCCCCGCAAAAGGCCTCTGAATGATCATAATTAAGGCTATTACATAGTCCCAAAGCAGGGCCCTTAAACAATACTGTAATAAATTCCCTGCTGGCAGAGGGACCATGAACAGCCCACCAAAAACAAAAATAACAGAATCCTCCAACCGGGGCCCGTGAACGCAAAAGGCAAGTCACATAAAAATTGAAACTATTTACAAAGGACTAATGGATAAAATAGGAGCTGGAAAAGTCACAATCATTCTCGAAGCAAGAACATGTGAAAAGGTCTAATTAATTGCTATAATTAATACGATTTTTGGGACGAAATTTCCGCCTTTTGTTAAGGCCATGCGGATTAAGTGTGAATAATTGTGTCATCCAATAGGCTTCTCTGGTAAGCAGTAACTGGTCTAAATGTAATGGATTTTGGAAGGATACAATTTGCTCAATGACGATAAACCTCATTTGAGAAATGTCATGTTGGGAACTATTGTAATGTGCCGCCAATTCACACGTTCTTCTATCGTTGAGCATATTCGATTTATGATTGGCGATCTAATTTTAAACTCAGTTGACGTCGAACCCATACATTGTAAATTACATTTACAGCACGTTGCGAGATTAGATATTGTCTAAGACTGTCTAGCTCTCTGTTTATTTCATATGCTATGGAGCTAGAGAACTCGCACATCTAAACAAAAGCTCAAATATAATAATGGTTTTGCACGTGCAAGTAGATATAGAAACTACATGCAGGAAACGAGCTGATATATAGTGATGCGCGTGGTTTGAACAACGCACGGTATGGGAAATTAAGCGTTTTGAGGGCCAAAGAGAGAAAGACGTAAATAACTTACAAGGGGCTTTCGAGACACGTCTCTGAAATGAAAGAAAAATTTCGTGTCCCGAGCAGGATTCGAACTCGCGTCTCCCCGCATACCAGTGGGGCGTTATATCCACTACACCAGAGGCAAACCAGGCTGGATACGTGGTGACCAGTCTCTCAAAATGGCGGGTCAGCTCCCTAAACCCGTGGCAGTATGCCGTCACGTTCATCTCGTAGTATCTAGACAAGCGCTAAAAAGTTTTGATTTCTTTGGACTGTCGCAAGTTTCAAAAGTCAAACTGAATATTGGCATTCACGGTGTAAATATGGGCCTGCAACGTAAAATCCATCTCTGTATTGTAATCACGGCAGTTCACTTTAAACCATCATCTCCCATTGAATTTGAATTGCTACCATCATTTTTGAGGGGAAAAATTTCTCTGCTCTTTTGAGAGGTCTGCAACTGAACAACAACGCGTAATAAGCAAGTTCGATATATCAATATTCTAACATGGCTCCGAGTCTTTCAGGACAACATTCTATATTTAGTCTTGTTTTCTTTGCATCCAAGTCTATTTTGGGAATTGAGAGACAAAAGAAGCTTAAAAAAAATTTACGATATTGACCCGAAAGCCTAGGAGCCATGTTAGAATATTGATATATTGAACGTGACCTATTGCGCGGCCAATTGCCGAAAATCATAAATTTAGCTCGCGGTTTTTGGTTTCTGCGTGTTTTTGTAGCGGTCATTCAAACTACAGTTAATAGAGGGGAATGGTTATGAAACTCGACAAAGTTCTTTGTTGTATGTTTTTGTTCTCTTTTTTGGCCTTGACCGTGCACAAAACACAATAGCTGTTTACTACTGACCTAGGAACTAACCAGCAGAGACATTTTGGTTACGTAATTCATGCATATTGTATGAATGCAAAACAAAAGACTGTGTACGGTTATGGACCTTCCAACATAAATCTTGGCATCTTTGTTTGCTCCTTTGATGTTTGCCGGGGTTCATAACCAGTACCCTCTATTAGCTATGTTCAAACATCTCGAGCAATCTTTGTCTTTGCGAACAGTCCATTAGACGTCAAAACGTTATCTCCGCTGCAAGATAATTACTGAATGCAACTGAAAACAATTTGTTCTGTACTGAAGATCTTGTGGTCTTTGTGGGGACAAACACGATTATTGCGCTAACATAACGTAAAGAATATGTTAGGTACTGTTAAATGATCGGTTATGACGACCATCGTCCTACTAGTAGGGTGGTTTTGGTTTTTAGGAAAAAACGAAAGCGGTCTGCGGTTTCGAATGAAGAAACTGTGGCGGTTTGCGGAATCTATGACCCCCTTTAATAGACACTCATTAAAGAACTAATATGGGAATCGGAAATAACGTTTACAATGTGTATTTCAATTAACAGCGGGATCCTGGAAACGGAAATGGAAAACATTCCGACTTTAATATCGAGGACTCGAGTGCAATATATCGAGACAGAGGATGGAGAAGACAACAACATCAACAAAGTAAAACAAAGGAAACTGGAAACTAAACGTGTACGTTGTTTCGACAGCTTGGTTATTCAAACAGTAATTTAATGAACTGTCAGTGGTCACCAACCTACCCAGTTGGCTCTTTTTTGCCTTTTTATAATTATTTCGGATGTCCTAGACTTGCATTCGGTGACTATGTTTGCGGCGAGAAAGGCGCGGTCAAAACCGAGCTGTCATACCGAAACGACGCGAGAAAAGTCTCTCTCTTCGCAGCGCACATTGACCCAGGCCCGAAAGGACAGCGGCTGAGGAACGAAGACTGCACGCAAAAGATCAGCGAAGAACGAGCCTTCGGCTTTAAAACCGGATTCAGCAAATTAATTTGGAAAAGTCTGAAGTCAAAAACCTAAAACCGCTGAGAAATGTTTAGCGATCGTTGCTATCGTGTGGAAACAACCCTTCACCGATTGCAGCGGTCGTTACGACAATAAACGCTTATAGATAGACATCAGTCCTTTCACCCATCGTAACGATCATGGCGACATATTCAATTCTCAAAGTACTCTCCAGAGATTATAGCAGTCGTTGTCATAAATATATACAAAAATATAAAACCTTTATTTACCCTCGGCAGTGTTTATAGCACAAAGGCTAGTGGGGCCGAGCAAATATAAACTGAAACAAATAATTTAAATTCAACATAACATTGTTAAGAATCCCAACTGGCCGGGGGCAAACCAGTTGGTTATTTACAAGCGTGGCCGTGGATTTGAACAAGAGACTACCGTTAAACAAATCCAGGTAGTGGTCGAAGCGGGATGCATACCATATACCAGAATGCACTGCGTCGTTATTCGATCCAGGGGCCCGTTTAATTTTTCGAAAGCCCCGGAAACTTTTCGGGCCCGTAAAGACATTTTTAGTTCATCTGTATCTAAAAACGGAGAAGTGTATACGCCTGAAACTTCTTGTATAAAGGGAATCTCTGTTCATATTAAAAATATGTGAATAAAACAGCTCAGTAATCATATGGTTCGAGTTTTTGCTATATGGCTTTCCGGGTGCGAAAACTTTTCGGGACCTTCGAGAAACGGGCCCCAGGTCATCTCTGTAGCGATCACCTGGAAACTGGTAGTCATAATAAAACAATAATAATAAAAATTACTTACATATCAATAGTTTCTCAACGTTTTCTGCTGTAATCGCCACCATAGCAGCTGTCATAGCGATCGTAACCGGATCGTAGCATTTACATCACTGAACACCAGCCTTAAGTAAAAGATGTTCATTTGTATGGGCCGTTGTCGTATATGTCTAAGGACCCATTTACACTACACGCTATTTTTGGAACTGTTCGGATAGATTTGACATCCGTGTTCACTTTCACTCGTGCTCGAACCATACAAAGATAGTCCGAGCATGGATGAAAATTTACACCTGTACCAGTTTTATCCGAGCCGTTCCAAATATTTTTTGTGGTGTAAATCGCCTGTATATCTGCTACAATACCTTGTGAAGACCTGTCCGAATTAAACGCAGGTGCATGATTCACTAGAGCGAGGTTTATTTCGTACGAGCTCGTATTAAAAAGCCTCGCTTTGGGCGTGTTTTGCGGGTGATGAAAAACATTTTTAGGTGATTGTGCGGATGGTTCGTGATGGTACAGGCTGATTTACATCAGTGCATAAGCATAAGCCGGCCATACGCGGACACAGTAAGATGTTTATAATTGGCGTCTTTTGTTAGGAAAATTTAGCAGCGCTCAAGTGCGTCTCCGTATGTGACTTACCTAGCTTTAATAAGCTTTATTGGCATTTGATGTAAAATAGTAAAAAGCATAAATAAATAAACGAAAGAAAAGAGAATAATTCCCAAAAGAGAAAACGCGAACGGGACGAATGAATGAATGAATGATAACTTTATTTAAGTCTCAGTCTTAATAGCTAAGCACAAGTGCTCTACTAATTGGGGAGACTAAAATTATAAAGTAAAATGTATTCACCTAAGATTTAGTAAAATTAGGAAAATATTAACATATTGAAATTGAATTTAAAAAAAAACTTATTTGTTGATAAATACTATCATAATATTATCACCTAATAGTTATATTTAACAACTAACTACATAGATGAACAGCAAGAACAACGCATACATCCGTCGTCCAGCAATAGTGCTTTTAAAGTTGTTCAAAGTTTTTGCAGATCTAATATTTTTAGGCAGTTTTGCTCATAATTTTGGTCCAAGGTAGCGCATGGAATGTTGACCATATGTTACTGTATTATATCCAAGAATGCTGAAATCAGTTTGTCTTAAGGAATAAGAAGTGCTATGAGTATTAAAAATGTTGCTAATGTAGGCTGGACATAATTTGCGTTGACTTTATACATAAGGGTGCATACATTTTGCAGGCGTCTGTTCTCTAGTGTTGGTAGTTGAGCCCTCTTGAGTAATTCTGAGTAGGTGGCGTTGTGATCTTTGTATACAGCCCTTAAGCCTCTCTCTCTCGGAGTCTTTCTATCTTGCGCGAATCGCTGGCTTTACAAAAGTGCCAAACTAATTGGCAATACGTTAAGTAGGGTAGAATCGCTGTAATGGGCACGAAAGTATCCATTACGCTTATGCTTATTCCTTAGTGAAAAACAGTGTTGAGACTGCGGGTGTGTGGGTCTTTAGAAAATAGCAAACAAGTTGTTACGTCAAGACAATATTCTTTTTCCCATGTCATATCACGTACGACAGGTTTTATGGATGACTTGCTTGTGCGCATGACAAGTTATGACAATCGATCTTTTTCTTTGGCGAGTCTTATCTATGACAAGACTCTCTTTTTTCAACGATAGCTTGTCAACTGGAAAAAATTGCTCGTATCGCACGGCTAAAAACTTTTCAAAACAACAAAATATTTTTAATTAGTGCTGCTGGGATGGGAAACTGTTCCTGCCGGTAGAAAAAAAAAGAACGGGATTGTGGCTCTAAAAGACATGCCACTGAGGAAATTAAAACTAGATGTAATAGAGGATGGCTTCCGAGAGAACTTATTTTCTACACGAGCACACAGGACTTTTCAAAGAAGTATTACAAGGGAGAATTTTCTGATCGTTCAAGTTATCAAACGATCAGACCTTCAAACACGGATGACATTTCTCGAGGCAAAATTGTCATGTTGGAGTAACCTGACCACACAATACCCGGTGGCATATGTTAAAAGTTGTTTCGTGTAAATTTTGTTTCATACTTTCCATTGCCTTTTCTTGGGATCTTCTGCCATGCGAAGCAATTTTTGATAATTAGTTTGCAGACGACATTCTTGGCTTGAAAATTGAATATCATGCTTTCGTTAAACAGGTCTTTTTGAGAGTTTCGTGCATACATGTGTAAACTGAAAGTTGAATAAATGTTTGCCTTGGTCATTAATATTCCAGTTACGATTGATTAGCTTTCAAAGTATTTGAAATTATCTTATTTTATATATTTAGCCGGTTAGATTTTTTCCTATCACACGCGTTCATGGCGTCTCTACAAGACTGCGTGATGTATTGAAACAAACTAAACAACAATACAAAACGAAAAAAAAATTCAGAAGAAAATGTAGTCCCATTGAAATTTTGTAAGATTTCACTCTATCGTATTCTTATTCTTTTGCTTATTCTGCAAAATGTCTTAGTCAATGTGTAAATTTTGTCAATTTCAGCCGGGTTGTATGACGCTAAGTGAAGCGCGGGGTGTGTTGAAATTACTGACGCTAAAGGCTCTGTTTCCACGGAAAATCCCGCTAAGTCTTACGCTTGCTTCGACTGTTTCAATACCAGGCAATTCTTTTCCCCGAAGACAGCGCGAAAATATACCTATTACAGCTCTCCGTATATCAGTTATTCTCCAGCAGTAAACTACGGGGTTGAATGAGCTGTTTAGGAAGACGATTGTGGATGCGTACACATATGCAGTTTTGACACTTGCGGTATAACCCTCGATCTTGTGAGCAATTTTGACGCACAGAATTGGGATGTAACAGAGGACGAAGATGCCTACAATGTACGCCATTGTCAGAGTCGACTTTTTGTAGCGCCTCATCCCCAGCAAACGATTACTCGCCGGGTATTGATTGGGGTTAGACACATTTTGATCATGAATTTGGTTCTCATGACGGCGAACATATTTCAAGACCTTCATATAGGCCAGGAAAGTGAAGACCAAACTGCAACCTATGACAGGAATTGCGATGTTGTTGAAGATGTTGTCGTTTGCGATCCAAAATCTAGAAGCGGCCTGCAAGATGAAAAACACCCACAGACAGAAAGCAGCGACTAAGATGCGCTTCGTGGTTATAATTTGTTTGTAGCGCAGATGTAGATATAAGGCAAGATATCGCTCGATCGCAATGCCGGTCATGGTTAGAACAGAGGTACCGGCTGTTATATACCCAACTGACTCTGCCAATATTCTTGTGGTGCAATACATGCTGTAGCTTTCGAGAAGTTCGCCGATTTTGTGGATCACGAAACATGGTTGTGCAATTAATCCGACAGTAAGATCACTGATCGCTAAACAACACAAAAACACGTTTGATGGCGTGTGAAGTGCTGGCGTCTTCCACACAACGAGAATTACCACGCCGTTGCCGGCTACGGCGGTGAGAGACGAAACAGAGTTGAGGACTAAGGTCACAATGTGGCCAATGAAGAGATATTCCGTCGAATTATAATTGACATCCAAAAAAAGACATCCCCCTTCGTCGGCCATCATTGATTCTACCTATACTGCTTCGGTCTTTGTTAGGTGGGAAGCGATGTCACCCGCCTGCAACAATTAAACCGAACGTTTTAGAATACGCATGCCACTGTGCTCAAGACATCTGTCGAATCATAACGGCCAGATACTGGTGCAACTATGAATGATCTAAACATTCGCAACGACTCTACAATGTACCGGTAACCAGAAACTTTAAGCACAAGTGTGTTTAGAGCGTGAAATGGCGTTAGCACTTTGCTTGGGTCAGGGAGTTTTAGTTAAATATAAGTAATCTTGTACTGTAATGTCCGGCCGCGGGCAAATTTATCGTCCCCATGCACATTTTTGAAGAAAAAAAGGAGGCTATTTTGTTTATTATATATTATCCTTCAATGTTTTTCTGTTTTGACTGAGATATGGCAAGTTGTCATATTTTAAAGTATAATATTTCTGTTGGCGTCGTAACATGAGGGTCGTCTGTTCAAAAAATTAAAGAATGCAACACGCGCATTGTAAAAACTGAGAAAACAACAATTGGCGTCAATATCACGAGATATTCACAGATTATCAGCTGATTATGTATGCAGGATCAAGCTTTCGTTGGCGATTTTTCACATGAAAGGTTATGTGTTTTGCTTCTGTGTATAAAATGGAAAATTAGCCAGGGCTTCGTAGATAAAGCTCCTTGTTCAAAAACTGTTGAGCCTTGACTACCCAATGCTAGCTGCGAACTGGGTTAAATTTGTTTCTCTATTTAATAATTTGTATTTTTAAGGTCCTTTTATCTGGTAAAGTTTGACTTTTTGTATGTATTAATAAAATTGCTGTCGTTAAAAAAAAAGTAGGAAAAACATACGAGAAAAACAAAGTAAGGAAAAAGCCTTCAAGAAGGAAAACTTGCCTGCATGTATGCCTTTCCATGAACCTCCAAATGTATTCTCTCTGTCATGTAGCAATCAAACTTATATGGTGTGCAAAGCATCTGGTTTGGTTTACTTTAATCATAATCACGTGAGTCGCGTCTAATTTTGCGTTAATTTTTGCCGGGTGCCAAATTGGTAACAAAAAATATTATATAAGCGGTGAATAACTTTTTTTTTCACGAGGAAGACTTAACAACGCGGGGTTTCAGTACATCGTTCTAGAACTGTTGCGCTCATTTACTCTGCACTAATGTGAATTGCGACGGGTGTTGAATTAACAGGTATTGTTAACTGCAGAAAGCTCTATTTTGCGAGGCGGGGTTTCTGTACGTTCTAGAACTAACGTATGTTTTAGTTTACTCCATACCCACTGTGAACATTGTGAATAACGAAGCGCACGAAGTCTAAAAATAGAATGCAAGTTATTGAAACCCCGCGAGAGTCAGACAACATAAGCATGCTCTGAGAGAAATAGGAGGTAAATGAACGCCAAGTTTTCGCTTTAAAAATTGTTTCAGGAACACTTGCTTACGCCCTTGAAAAAAGCTTCAAATCTTCCACCATTCCATTTTGTTTGTCTGAGTTTGTCTGAGGTATGACGTCACTCGCGTGCTTCACTATTGCGGCGGGTGTTGTATTAACAGGTATTGTAAACTGCAGAGAGCTCTATTTTAAATGTAAACTTGCTAAGAAGACGTGTAGTCGCTAAGTAGTTACAGCATAACAGCGAAAAGTCGAGAAATTGCACAGAATTGACGTAGAAACACTAAGTGCACTTAACCGCCTCGAAATGCATTATTAAAGGTGATTATAGGCCTAATGGGGAGGCAGGTGCACGCTGGTTTAACTCTGTCAGCCTCCAAATTTCAAGAATTAAGTGGAAGACAAACCAACAAAACGCCCCTGAAACGCATGAACTCTTGTCGCTTTTAGAATTGCAATAGAAACTGCGACAAAAGTTGGGTCAAAAATTGCCAGTGTTAATGGGCGTTAAAGTAAACAAAAAATATGTTTATCTCTCTTGATTAAACCGATACAGAAAAATACTGATCGCTCATATTAGCGCCCAGAATATTGCATAATCATTAAGCCTGACAGTTAATTTATTATAAACATTATTTTTGTTTGTTTATCAAAATTTGGGCGCACGCGAAAACACACCAATCTTATTTCGTATAACGTCGAAAATCCGGATTTTCCTCTCTTTTCGTTCAGCCTTGCGAGTGAATATTGAAGACTATTCAACAAGCTTTTTGCCATACAAGCGAACTCACTAAGGAGAAAAGCAATATTGACTTACAAAATAAATATCTTCCAATAATCAGGTGCATGTGCGATACGGAATTTAACGGCCGGGTTCTGCGGTCATTATATCCTTACTTTGTTGACCAGAGACAGTATGAGCTAGTTCCGTTTAGAAGTCCGTTTTATACCGTGGTAGCTAGGTTTGGCAAGACTTTGTCAACCTAAGTCTTTCTATATTTACATAATTTTCACAACATGAAGGCAGCTGAGCTCATAATTCTTCCGGATAACTGCCAGCAAGTGTTAAAAGCCTAATTAACTGAAAGTGTATTTTATCAAAGTCTGAAGCTCCTCGATCAACACTCGTTTTTCGGGCGCACGCATTTAAAAAAGTTTTTTTGAAATTAGAATTATATTATTCATAGCTTTATACGAGACCATTGTGTGCATTACCTTATGCCAAAACCCATTAAAAAAATATTTATAGGTTTAAACATTGTCTTAAATAATTTGGTTTTGTATTTGACCAAAGCTATCATTGGTGCTTTCTTTAATAAATCTGTGGGCACGACCACCGCAAACCTGGACATCGAGAGACGGAAAAACCACACTGGTGTATATGGTGTTAATTTCTGTTTCTTTTTATGCGAACAAAAGGAATTAATAATCACGCTCAATTACTGAGTGTCAATCAAGAGCTTTTAGCTGCGATTGTCTCTAGGCATTGAAATTGTATATATTAAGAAACTATACGATATGTTCCTACATTTTGCCTTTAACCTGCAAACGAAGTCCCTTATTATTTATTGGAAATTTATAATCAGATTTATCAGCTAGTAAATAACGCACTAATTTTTCGCAAGTAAAGTTCTTGATAATATATATGCGTTCATAAAACAGAAATGTGAAGAGGATCGTGAAATAAATCTTCGTCAATCAGTGATAAACACTTTACATCACAATTTAGCATCGCCAAAATATGAGAAAGGGCATGCTAGCCGGATTTTACTGTAAAAAAAACTGACATATTTTAAGATCGACATCCTGCTGTCTTTTTTCTTATTTTCAATTAGATACACTCGGTTCCTCGATATAAATTTCTCCCGTTCCGTGGCACATGTATTTTTTGCATGATTTGTCTGTCTCAGGCTTGTTCAACCCTAAGCGAAGGGCGCCGTGTTGCAGTAAAACTTCCGCTCATCCCGCTTCTTCGATGACGCCCTGTGTTCGCTGAAGCAATACTAGCTGGACTACTTCTCTCGACGCCAAAGCAAGGCGAAAAGAAATCTTTCACCGCTTTCCGTATATCCGGTATACGCCAGCAATAAACCAAAGGGTTGAAGGAGCTGTTGAGAAACACAATTGTGGAAGCGTACAAAGAAGCCGTCTTGACGCTTGTGGTATACCCGTCGATCTTGTAAACGACTTTGACGCACAAAAACGGGATGTAACAGAGCACGAAAATGCCTAAGATGTACACCATTGTCAATGTGGATTTCTTGTAGCGCGTCATCTTTGTTAAACGGTATTCAACCGGGCATCGCTGAGCCGTTTGAATTGTTTTTTGATCCCGTATGTGGTTCTCGTGGCGACGAACGTACTTTAAAACCCTCAAATAGGCCAAGAAGGTGAATGTCAGGCTGACAAAGATTAACGAAATAATTATGTTGTTGAAGATACTATCATTCGCAATCCAAAATCTGGAAGCGGCCAACAAGATGAAAAACACCCAGAGACAGAGGGCAGCCACTAAGATGCGCTTCGTGGTAACAATTTCTTTAAAGCGCAAATGAAGATACAACGCAAGATACCGTTCGATCGCAATACCGGTCATGGTGAGAACAGAGGTACCGGCTGTTATATACCCAACTGACTCTGTCAATATTCTTGTGGTGCAATACATGCTGTGGCTTTCGAGAAGCTCGCCGATTTTGTGGATCACAAAAGATGGCTGTGCAATCAATCCGACGGTAAGATCGCTTAGCGCCAAGCAACATAAAAACACGTTCGACGGCGTGTGAAGTGCCGGCGTCCTCCACACGGCAAGAATTACAACGCCGTTTCCACCAGCGGCTGTGAAGCAAGAAACAAAATTGACAACTAGCGTCAAAATGTGTGCGATGAAGAGATATTCTGTAAAATCTAAATTTACATCCAAGAGGAAACATTCGAGTGAGAAAATCGAAGCGTTTGTTATGTTCTCAACGGCCATTGATGTCCAAGCACTTCGAAAAGACGCTTTTAAGATATCACCTGCCCTTAGCAATTCTAAAGCTGAGTTTAGTAAACCGACCTTTGCTAATATGGCCGAAAAAGGTTTGGGCCAAAGAAAAATGACTGGTGTTATTTTTCGGTAATGATCTCTCTTACTTCGCCGACCCATGCCATGAGCGGTTACAGAATTTCCGCTTTGTAAACTGGTGCGTCAGGTTTATACACACAGGTCAGACAGCTAGGCAAGAAAAATCAACAATCACGTGGTCATTAGATTCGGAAAATGATTTTTTAAAATCATTTCCCGAAAAAGATATACATGGAACAAATCGGTTTACAAAGGAACAAAATTAGCAGTAAATTAGCGGTTGTAAAGCGATCTGCTGACATTGTCACGAAGCAGAGGCAAAGTGAAAAAACATAATAGTACAAACAACTTCAATTGGTGACATCGGATCTTTGGATTGAGAGGCCAGTAAAAACGTTACCCGTCCCACCCCCCCCCCCCCCCCTCTCTCTCTCTCTCCCTCTAGCCTAGCCTAGCTCAAATGATCTTTACTCGACCACTCTTACTGACTGGCCCAAACGCGAAGCGCGCGGGCCATAAATCGAAGGGGGAAAACGAGGATCCGTAACTTACAGTACGGACCGAGAAAACGAGGTTAGTAAAATATTTATTATAACTCTACTGCGTATGACGGGTTCGGGAACGATTTCTACTCGCGCAGAACGGCTTCAAATTTCTAACGCGCCTCGAAAGCAAAACGAGTCAATTTGAAATCGTTGCTTAGTGCCTCGTAAGTCGTTTGCAGGTTTTAATACATAATTTCAGAAGTAAAAGAAAGTTTTAAACTTTTAATTGCTAAAAAATTCAAGAACACTTGGCGATAAATCACGAAACATTTTGGCAGCAAAAACAGCTTTCTTTCTTTCTTTCTTTCTTTCTTTCTTTCTTTCTGTCTGTCTGTCTGTCTGTCTGTCTGTCTGTCTGTCTTTCTTTCTTTGGCATTTTAGCGGTCCGTACAGTAGAATACAGCTCGCTAAATTGACCAATCACAGCGCGCGTACTAACTGAGAGATATAATAATTCAAATTAGTTATCGACCATCGTAACAATTTCAGTCAGTGAGCGCGGTGCTATTTTGATGAGTGCAGTATAATGGGCTAAACTGGATTTGGCGGCTGTTAATGTGGAGGTTGTTTCCCACTAATGTCTTCATCATCAATTAATCAGTTTAGTTTCGATCTTTTCACACCACTTATAATATGATATTATAGCTGACGTATGGTAATTCTTTAGTTCATTGTCATAGTTAATTTTTTGTTCCATTCAGCATTGTTTTGTTGTTGTTTTTTTATGTTTACCATTTTTGCATCGGAAAATTTTTATGAAGTCTTAATTGAGCCGTCGGTATAAGACTTAAGGTGGTTGAATATCTTTGGCTTTAAACTTGTTGCAAGATGGCGACTGCATTTAAAAAAATGCTGTCTCGAAAAATGTCTCGAAACCCGTCTCTACTGTTACTTCGTTTTTATTGCTTGGAAAAAATGCTCTTGAAACGGACTTCTGTAGCAATTTGCGCGTTTCTCCTGCTTGTATTGCCGACGATATATTTTAAGGTCTCACGTACTGCATTCATTGTCTAGAATAGCAGGCCAGTACCTACTGCTACCACTGAAAGGGCTCGTTTTCCATACAAAAATGAAATTGTTGTGAGTTTTTATTTATACGTGATTCTGTTTGTTTTCGTAGCAGTACGGAAAGGGACAAGGCGGTCGTTGCTAGGATTATGCAGAACGGTCCACGATTGAGGAAGCAGCCATCCTTCTCGAATCTTCCCAATCTTAATCAACTGGTACAGCTGTGCCGCGTTATCGCGCGCTGATGTATTATCGGCTTGAGAGAAATCAACCACAGCAGAACAAGATATTATTGAAGCTGAGTTAAACAAACTCACAGATTAGCGTGTTTTATAGCTTAAACAGCTTTGTTCTTTCTGTATTTCAATTGCTTGGATCAAAAACCAACGATCGCTAAGCGCTAGCTTTTTGTCGACCACTAGCTGTGATAGCATTTCTCGAGAAAACGTTTCTTCGGAAGACTCGCGGTGGGAGGCGAATTACTGACAAATCCAGAGTGGCTTCGAAAATATCTGCCAAGACACATTAGCGACAATTGACAATTAGTTTTTATTATCATTATTTTTTCTACAATTATTGGGTAAGATTGAGCATTTACAAGCAAGGTGGACGATGTGTTATCAGCCGGAGCCAACGGACGAGGAGGAAAACATAATCAAAGGCTTTGATCATTCCCTTGTCGCGTGAGAACAGAATCCAATAATCGTTTTGTTACACATGGATAACGAAAACTCTGGCATTTCTGGGTTTTAATTTTCCAATAAAGCAAAGACTATTTTTTGGATAGGACACAGGAAGAGGCTGTTTGTAATAGATGCAGAGAAAATTGAGATTAATTTGAAAAAAAAAACCACACACACACACACAAAACAAAACAAAAATAGAACAAAAGATGAAACGACGGCTGTCTTTTTCGGTGGACGTCGGTCATCTCCTGATTTCCATCATAAAAGTCTTCCGTTGTTTTAAGCTAAGCCAATAGAATTCTTCGGAAAATGTCTTTTAAAATGTTGGAGAGAATACGTCAAACCAAGAAAAGGCGATCTTAATTTTGTCCAGAGGCAACGGTACGTCATGTCATCTTCGTAAAAAACTGAAATGACCATTTTGTTTCCTCTCGTTCGTAATATTAAATGCCGCTTTCTCTTTCCAGTCGATTAGTACAAAAATGTAAGTAACTTGAAGACCCTCTATCCTTACGGTTAAATCTTCCCCAATTTAAACCACCCTTAAATATTTTCGGTTTAATGCTACTTTTTAAGTGTTTTTCTATTTTAGAAAACTATAATTTTGAGGTTATCTTCAATTTTAAAGTACTTGTTTACATAAAATGATCAGAGCAACTGACGAAGGGTAAGGGACTAGCCACAAAGGGTTGTCTTCATTTCTCATCGACTAGCATCAATAAGCAGTAAGACAAACGGACATTTCAGTTTCGCGCTAGTTGGTAAAATCTCTTTGGCAAAAGAGGAAAATTAACGACACATACAACCTTTATTTATACACGATAAAAGACGTCAAAACTAACAAGCTTGTGGGGTCGTGTACTAATAAGATACATAAAATAACTACAATTAATAGATAGACAATAGATAGACACCCCTTTGAGCACGTTCATATTCCATAAGAGCGCACTAGAGCTGATGAATGTGCACAACAGTAAGCAGTAAATTGCGTGAAAGAGAGAGTTTGAAATCTGTTCTTCAAAACGTGAACTGGTGAACGTGATATAATTGGACAAAACACTTATAGCTTATCTAATGAATGTCTTTGAAGAAAGCTGACATCCAGACAGAACCCAAGAAAATAATATCGCCAAGGCAAAATAATGCAGTGTCAATGCCTTGTCTTTCAGAAAATTGCTCGCTGACCTCTTCAATCTCTTCAAGTACGAAGTTCGTAACAGTAATCCTTCTTATTCTAGAGCTAGTTAGCTCCGTGAGCGGGCAAAATATGAACCGAATACTGCACTGTGATTGGCTATCCTAGCAGGCAAGATGGCGCTATCTTGCCTATTCGAGATTCCCCTTTTTATCCTGTAGGAAAATAGTGTTGTTTTTTCCATATAATAAATCCTTTATTGACCAAACTTGTTCGGTCAAGATGGCTGGATATTGACCTCGTTCTTTTTTTAGTGTTTATGGACCTCGACTCCGTCTCGGTCCATTCATCACACGCAAAAAAAAGAACTTGGCCAATATCCAGCCATCTTAATTGACCTCACGCTTGGTCAATAACCCATTGATACTAAGTACTATATGTTTCTTTCAATTTTCGTTCTGAGAGTCTAATAATACATCGAAGCTAACAACAAGCTCCTCTCAAAGGTTTTTCTCACAAAAATGAGGGACAGAGATTAGGCTGGAATTCGCCACTGAGGCAGTTTAAAATACTTTTGGCCATTTGCTTTGAACTGTCTATTCAGCAGTTGAGTTTACTAGCTGTTATGCTCAATTCGTCTGAACCAGCACAGAGCCCACAACTCCTTCTATAAATATAGGCAATCGTATGAATGTAAGGGCAATTAAGGACTCACTCTATGGTTGATATTTGAAAATTCTCTCAAAATTGCACGAGCTTTTAGGCGAGTGCAAATTGAAAGAATTTTCAAATATCACGAGTAGTGTAAATACTTAAATTGCTCGAGCCTTCATACGATTACATTCATTTATCATTTGACTGGAAAAATCACGAATCACGCGCGTTTATGTGCACTGCAGTGCAAATTAAAAATTAACAATAAATTTGTCTGCTCTCAGCCAATCACAGTGAAGTAATTTTCTCAGTTACATAACAAATGCAATTGTTTTTAACATGTTATGTTAAGATAAAAAATCCTACTGTTCTGGGTATTGCAGAGTTTCAAAGGCACAAACATAACTGATAAATAAGCTGGATTATTCTTCAATTCAGATACCGTTATATATAAACGACTTCTCGAAAATCGCCAAAGTTCTTATAGAAAGTCACTGTCTTTCATTAAAAATTATTTTAATTACTGCCTGACGAAAATCCCGCAATCGCCAGCAATAAAAAACTGGGTTCAAGGAAGAGGTGGCATAAATCCAAATAGCAAGAACAGTGTAAGCTGTAGAAAGAGATCGTTTGCGTTTCCCGCCAAACGCTATTGCGTTGGTAACGCCGACGAATGACGCATAGCTGACGATCAAAGTCAGGAGGAGAGTTGCCATGGTAACGACGGTTTTGTTATACTTTGAAATTTCCACTGTGGAGCCAGATACTTGCAAGCGGGATGTTATATTTTCGATCTGCGTGGTGTGACGTTTGACAAAACGAAATATCTGGAAGTACGCCCAGATGTTCAACAGCAAACAGGCAATGATGATTGAACCCGCGATGGAGGCGACGGCTCGAGGGCTCAACCGAAATCTGGAGAGTGCCCCTATAACTGGAAGTAGCCACGAGATAGCCAGGCAGATTGCCATCCTCTGACACGTGATGATGGCTTTGTATCTAAGGTGCAAATACAAAGCTAAATAGCGCTCCACTGCGATGAAGGTTAGAGTTAGAAACGAAGTCCCGGATACCACCATAGTCAAGGTTTCCAATGCTATCCTGAGATGGCAATACGGTGCTAGAACCTGATGAATCTCCAGTAATTTCATGGCGATATATAACGGCTGCAGTACACAACCAACTGCCAGATTGGATGCCGCCAGACCGCTGAGTAAAGTGTTCGATGGAGTATGCAGGGCTCTAGTCTTCCATACAGCGAACAACACCACGCTGTTGAACAGAGTGGAACTTATCGCGAAAAGACCATTGAGTACGCAGGCCGATATATTAAACGCAAGTTCCTGACGATCGCCATAAAACGTAACGTTGACAAAACTACACGTTAGCGAGATGGCCCCATTGTCTCTAAGGCTTGCATTCATCATTGTTTATATAACCAGTGGCTCAAGAAAAGCTATTAATTGGTAACTTTTAAAAGTTTGGCGACTTCAAAACGGAATCGTCATCGGTCTTTTGCCTATCGGCTTTACGCTGCTAAAAACGACACCTGCAGAGCGCTGGTTACCTTCTACGATCTTCTCTCTCGCTTTCTTCGCAGCCAGTGTAACTTGGTTTGTATGCAAGTCGTTCGAGAAAGACAAAACCATCGACAACAGCGAAATAAAGAAAAAAATGATTGATTTGCACTGTCGAGCAAACTCAATTGAACGCTATCTTACACCTGTCGTGGCTACCAATGATTGCTGGCTGGCGAGCCAATGAACACCTTAACGAAGATAATTTATTTACTTAGCAAGTTTTAAACTCGTTTTCTCAAGTTTCAGGCACTGGACGTTTTAATTTAGGAGATGTGTCATGCATCGAACACCAAGCATTATGTTTGAAAAATTTCACAATCTTGAGTATTTAATCTCCAAACTTCGGTGTGGAACACTCACAGTTGCAATTTATATTCAATAAGCTCTTATCAGATGAAGTTTTTGTCCAAATATAATTTTTCAGGTAAAACTACAAAATTCACTTTTTAGGCAATGTATTACACTTTCATAAGTTCCACGTTTTTCGTTCTGCGCAAATTTGAAAAACAAAAACATAAACAAAAAAAAGAGGAACGACAGATGGCAGATTTAATATACTGTATCCTCTTCATCTTTTAGCAGCAGTCACACCGACGCATGAAAGGACAGCTTTAAATTGGAACTTTCTTAGTGTTAGTTTTGTCTTTGTGGCTTGTTAATTAAAAAACTGCACCTCTGACGTTTTCTATAATCGTTGTCGCCCAGCCACTCTTCCATAATTTTAGTCAATATGCTTAGTTGGTCGCTTTGCGTTTCTTCCGAAAAAAGCAGAACACCTTGAAAAACACGCGTGTGTTTTCGTTGCCTTTTATAAAATGTTCCGTTTTAGAATTGGAGGTGTTTGTTACATAGCTAAGACTGGTAATCGAAGTTAGGTCAACTGCTATTCATTATCTGAGGAAAAAGAATATCTATTTGTCAGTCGATGAGCCAGTCAACTGAATGACGGAAATTTGTGATAGGTAAGAAAAGGTTCCTTGACCGCCCACCGGCTTTTTACTCTCGTTCTTTACCATTTTCCAACGACTTCTCCAACATGGTTAATGGAGGGGATTGGTAACGAAGCCCAGCAAAGTTCAAAGAAAAACACAAAGGTGCCGAGACCTACTTTGGAAGGTCCACGACCGTCCACACTATTTTTTTTTTTTTTTTTCGCGCTCATACCCTCGTGAATTTCGTATAACCGGAACATTTCTATTGGTCAGATCCTCAGTCAATAATAAACAAGAATTATATTCTGTACACTCTAAAGGCCACAAAAGCGAATAAAAACATATCCCAACAAACAAAGACCCCATACATATATGTATTATACTTTGATCAGATGGATCGAAAGATAGATCGAAACTTTCCGAAGTCCATCGAATACTTTCGAAAGTGCAGATACGAGAGAGACTTTCGAAGATTTCCGATAGTCTCCCAAAGATTGTGGAAGAGCACCCGATGTTATGATGGCAAAAGTTCTACGTCTCTGTCGTGTATTCGTTTCGTTCCTAAATCTACGTCAATTTTTAAATTCAAATATTACTAAAGTTTTAAAGAGGTTTGTTTAATTTCATTTTAGCCCTGACCGGAATTTATGCTAAATAAAAGACTGCCGAGTTTCCCTTGTAAATAAAATGATTAAAAACATAATTTGCAAATGTGTTCTAATTACTTGTTTTCCCGGTTTTTACATTATTTGGTCGTCTGAATTCATTACTAAAGAATAAACACGTGATCAGTGATTGCAAAAAGAAGACCTAAGAAAAAATTAACGTGGAAAAGTTCGGTAGTTTGATAATTTTATCGTCATAAAGCTAAATGGCCAGTCAGCCGATATCTTTTCACTAATATTCACTACATAATATTCACTACATAAAAGCAATTCCCCAAGGCTGCATCCAGATGTTTGTTTTATCCTCCTTTTGTCAAAAGGGTTAATGGTTTTGCTACACTAGTATTTTCTTTTAAAAGACCGCCTAAAATTGCTCATCACAAGCTGTGTAAACGTTGCATGAAAATACACATCAGTCCAGTTTCTGTTAATTAAATATCTCGACACGGGCTATACAGGGAGGGGAAATTAAAGTAAAAACAAAGATTAATAATCCATTTTTAATAGACCACAATCATTTTTAATCGACCACAATCCATTACTAGAAATATTATAAGGCCTCGCTGATACAAGAGACAGACCGGCTAGCTTCTGCGGCAATTACATTTGTTCAAAATTACGTTTATCGATTTTGCCGTAAAATTTCTAGTTGTTATACAGCGATAAAATTAAAAAAAAAAATCGCGCGGCCATATTTGTATGTATCAGTACAGTATTCTATCTCGTGTTATTAAAAACTGGATCATTAGATAATGCAATTCATTGGCTTAGCCATCATGGTATATGAGCCATTATACCATGCTCTACAAATATGGAAACTGCACCCGTAATTTTTGGGGGCGTTTTTATTTTTATTTTAGTTTAGTTTTCTGTATTTTGGGGGCATTTTTTATTTAACAATTAGACCCGTAGCCCTTGCAGGCTACGGGTCAATAGCCAATGAGGCGAAGCCAAATGGGCTTTTGACCGGTGGCCCTTGAGGGCGAAGGGTCTAATTGTTTTAGTATCACCCAACTAGTCGGACAGAAAAGGCAATAATTAAGTTAGCAAATGCAAGTTGAAGAAATATTTATTTGGGAATAAAACGAAAGAAAGCGCTTGTTGGATATGAGATTATAGCCAACTCATATCAACGCACGTTCGTGGAGTGATTGTTAAATAATGGCCTGAAGAAGGCCAGTCAGTAATCATGCGTTGCAGGTTAGGGAGTAGGGCCACTTCTTACTAATGTTAGAGGCGAGTTAATAAGCAGATCTTGACTGATTTACGACAAGAGAAGACGGTAAGAGAGTTATTAATCCCTAAAGAGGGCTTATTCACAACATAACCTCTCTCTCACGTTGTCTTTGTTGTTGGATCACTCCCGGTTTTGGAAATCCCAGGACGGTCTAGATATAGCCAATCAAATGACGCGGATTTTTCTCGCAAAAAAAGCCCAGGCGGCTTTACAAACGCGTTTGCAATCTCCACAAACACATTCTTGCAACGCGCGTGCTAACATTACCCGCGGAAGGACTGGGTACTATATCTAAAAATCACACGGGAGAGATAACCTTGTGTAAAAGGCCTATTCTCATTTAGTTTGCAGCTACAGTTCTGTGGGACAGTGGAGTGGCATTTGGTCGATCACTGACCAATTAAAAATTTGTAAACATAAGATTACAGGACGAGGTTGTAAAACGTAAAACTATGGTTCTGACAGAGAATCTTTCTGAGACGAGGTCGAAGGATACGTGATCAAATATGGCGATTTAAATGAAATCAAACCTAACATTAAGTCTTCCAAGATACCAGTCATCAAGCGTTTGTTTAGAAACAAGAAAAAAAAAACCGAAAACCACCGCTAACAAAATGAGTATCAGATGTAAAGAAATTGCATTACGCGTTACTACTAGACTAAGGGAACGTTCATTTTTTATAAGGTAGGGGGCGCTGATGGGATTTGGGGGGGGGGGCATGCGAAAAAAATGGCTTTCAAGGGGGGGGCCATCCCAAAAAAATAAGGGAAAAAGGGGGGGTCACGTGAAATATTTTAGTAAAACTTTAAAATGGCATTGGTGAAATAATTCCCTTCCAAGAGCTGTGCGATGTATGGCCCATCTCTTCTAAATAACGACGTGGCAACATCCTCAACTTTAATACACTCTTCCGGGACGGCCGTTCTAGGAGGGTACACAAGGCATTGTGGAAGATCGTTTTTCCTTCTCCTTTTGTTGATGTGCTGTTGATGTCTGGGAATGAAATTACTGATTGTCTCGATGCTGTGAAGACAGAGTTTGAACTGCTTAAAGAAAGTTCGGCTGCTTTAACAACTACCAAGGAAACGTTATGGTAGAAGTATAAAAATGCCATTGAAAACTGCAAGTGGCTGCTCACTGAGATGAAAAAGAGAAGATTGCCAGTCTGTGTCCGCCCGCGCATTTTGCTCCACACTGATAAAGGCCCTGGAGTGTCAGTGACTAAATATGAAGTGAAAATTCGAGATGCTGAGATAGCTAGACTATATGAACTAGATTGGCAGTTGAGAGTTCATTATGCTGTGAATGATCCTTGCCCAGCTGAAAGAACTAA
>NW_028301553.1:10072500-10175000 GCF_042242905.1 Orbicella faveolata
GGAATCCCAGTCATTGAAATCATGTCAATATGGAATCCAAGACCTTTTTCGGCCGGGAAGAAGAACAAGAAGAAGACATCATGTCTTCTATCAACATCCGACGCATTAAAATCACTTGAAAATTAAGGAACGGTAAATATAATATATATATTTAGCTAAGGCTTACGGCGAAGCACCTGGGCTGGGTTGTTCAAAGCCCGATTAAGCTAACCCACGATAAGCGAGAAGTTTGATTTGTTTTGTAACTTTGCGGTGATATTTTCTGTTTATATTGTTTGGCTTTCTGTTCTGAGTTTGAACAATCTCAAAATGCACAAACCATGAGTAGTGAAAAACATTTGTATACAAGAAAAATTTATACTGGGTTAGCATTAACCGGCTTCCGAACAACCCGGCCCTGATTACAGCAAGTTAACCTAACATGCGCTTGCGATCCAATTAAAAACCAGCAGTTGGTCTGCGGTCAAGTTAAAAAAACACATGACCTCGATGAGCTCTAAATTTGAGCCCGCAATATGGTCATGTGATACTGGTCAGCGGATACCTTGTTTTGACAGGTGTCAATTGACCATAACATGGATGTCCAATATCAAAGAGGGACGCTACAAACCAAGGCTGTATGTCTCTGTCAACCTATTAACTGGAGTATGACCGCCATCTTCCGCGACTCCTTCGCCGCCGCCGTCGCGCGTACGCGCCCACGAGCAGTACCGGTAGCCATGATAACCACGAGAAAATCCATTCATGGGTTTTCTTCTCTTTCCTCTATAAGTATGGGCTCTGGGCCACCGGAGCTCCGCCATAAAAATTGTATAAATACTGTGTAAAAACTGTGTAAAACCTGTGAACCGGGGTAGTTTGCACTAGCGCGAAATGAGTCGAAGTGAGTTAAAACGAGTGCGTTTTGCAAACCATAAGGAATAACTCACACGTTTACGTTTTTATTTCAGGTGGCTTGATTACCTCCTTTCTCGCATGGCTTACGCCACTAAGGCTATTCTTGACAATTCTCTCAAAGATCGCCAAAAAGTTATTGAGAGAATGAGGCGCATGGAACGCCTATTAACGATTGAAAAACAGCTGAGGTCCGTTAACAAGGAGCTGCAGGATTATTTGGAGAACAAGACAGACCACGCTGTTAGAGCGCTCTCCAAATATCTGAAGACTTCAGATGTTGTGGAAAAATTCACCTCATGGACGTTGGACGACGTTCTAAACACAGAAGAAAGTTTGGAGGTCGCCAGAAATTTCATCCAAAAAGCTATTATGAAGCGGCTTCAGGACGTAATCGCAACCTGGGAAGAAGAGAACCATGTCTTTTCAGATGCTCGCACATTCCTAATCCAGTACTTCCAGGAAAGATTTAACATCCTCGAGGGAGAACTTCCAAATCTGGAGAGCTCCGTTGTAGCTAAGGATGCCGCTAGTCCTAGCAGTGATCCCTTTGTTCCAGACAACTTTAGCGTGGCTGAAAGAGTTCTCAGTGACGTCACAAGTCTCGAGTCGTTCATGGCAAAAGCTTCAAAAGAGTACTTAACTGAAGCTGCCGAGGAACAGAATCTGCGGTCGTTCGTGGTGGAGCAGCTGAAAGAGTGTCAAGCGTGGCTCACGCAAGTTGTAGCTCGTATCCCTGAGCTCATTGAGGCTGCCAAAATGCTCTGTTCACATCTAAGAAATATGATCCGTTCACAGAAAGAAAAAGAAGACTTCTATAGACCCTTTTACCAGAGGAGTTTGCAGCTGAAGGATTACATGGCCATGTTCTTCATCAAGGAGGTACGAACCATGGACATCAGTTGCAACGATTTGGAATGGAAGGACGACGGAAGTTCACTGCTTGGAACAGGTGTCTTTGCTTCTGTCTATCGAGGGAAGTTAAAGCTACGCGAGGAAGAGCAACCCGTGGCTTTAAAAACCCACTTATTAGTCTAAAGAGCCACTAAACTACTCCAACGCAAGTGCTTTCCTTGCTGAAACGGGCGTATTGAGGTAAAGTTTTTGTGTCACTGCATTTCACGATACAAAGGTTTCATCGTTATATATATAGTACGCTGGACAAGACTGTTCTGGATCGACGTTTCCACAACAAAAAATTAAAACGAACAAAGAGACACAAATAATTTTTTGATTGCCTTAAACTTTACTAAATTCCACAGATGAAAACTTATTTTTATTTGAATCACTCAAGAAAAGCTTGCGTTATGCCTTGTCCAAATTTGATCACAAAAGTATTCAAAATCGGGCGATTTCTGGGAAAGAAAATTCTTCTTTGGAGTGTTGTTTTGCTAAGAAGCACTTAACCTGCTGGAGGATTTTTTTGTCAAGATTTTGCCAAGAAAGCACGAGAAAGACTTACAAGTTATTTGGTCGCTAAAATACGATACTGTGTTCAGAAACTAATCTTCTTTGAAGTCTTTAAAGTGTTGTTGTCACTAGATCGGTTACCGCCTGTTTTGTAGATGGCTGCTTTAATTTAGCTCGCGTGCCTCGTACAAGCCACAATTACACAAGATACTGCTCTCTTAAAGCGTTCTCGTCCAAGAACTTCAGACAATGCTATTTGTGCTTTTAAGAAAGTTTCGGACCTGTTTCTGGGCTTATCTATGAGGAGCTTGCCATTTTCTCGCATTTTCTTGTTCAACAGCTTGAAATAACTTTGTTTGGTTTACCTTGTGACCCTTCTGTGGTAGCATCACAACTTGAATCTTTGATTCTCTAAACCGCTGATGTATCACAGGTTTATAGTGCTGTTTAGATGGATTATTCCTCCTTCCTCATGACATTTCGTCGAATTCACGAGGAAAAATTCCACGAACACGCAATGATTTTCTTCTCACAACAACACTGGTCTAACACTACGATGAGGACGTAAACCATAACTATTTTTTTCGCAGAAATCGCGCATTTCTCCGTACATTTGTGATTCACTCCGCAAATTTAGATACACTGTAACGGAAGTCTTCCTAGCGTGATCTATATGAAAACAAATTTCCAGGTGTGGAATTTAAGAAGGTTTAAGACAATCACAAAATTATTTGCATCGCTCTGCTTGTTTTGATTTGTTGTCTTAAAACGTAGATCCAGAGCAGTTTTGTCCAGCGTACTACAATAACTAACGAAATAACAGATTATGTTACATGCTAGGGACCCACTTTTTGGAGGGAGGGCTATATAAGTGGCCATGGGTCTCCTTAGGGAGGTGGGGGGCTAGTTAAGAGGCCATGGGTCTCGTGAGGGGGTGAGGGGCTAAGGGACACCATGTACTTGAGCGCAAAACAATGTGGTGATTTTTTGTGTTTCTTCGTTAAAAAATCTCTAACATGATTGTCGAACTTGTTTTCAAACATCCAAATGGTTTATTTCTAATTTTTATAGGTATGCAAACCAGAGATGATCGTATATTCTAAGATCCGGGTTAAAGGAACAATAATGTGACCATAGCGTACGCAACCCGGCATACTGTTTCTGTGTGTGTTTGTTTTTGTGTGTGTAGTGGGGTGGGGGTGGGGGTGGGGGTAGGGGGGTTAAGCAAGAGGCCATAGGTTAGCAGCAAATAGAGGTTCTCGTGACTCACTTTTTTTTTTTGAGGGAGGATGGGGGGTCATGAAAGATACCATGGGTAGGTTGTGACGGGAGGAGGGCCCATAAAAGATACCATGGGTCACTTGTCAAGGGACGGAGGCGGGCTGTAGTAGAGACCAAGGGTCACTTGCCAAGGGATGAGGGGAGGCTATAAAAGAAACCGTTGGTATCTGGATAAGGGTAGGGGGCTATAGAAAGAGACAGTAGTCTCAAGTTATTCTAGTGGGTCCCTTATATGTATAACAGTTTTGACCACTTCCCTTAGCATACAATTTTGACCAGGTTGCGCTGAAAGTAATCTGTTTTACTAACTCGTTTCTCTTCTATGAAACCGTTATACAATGGTAGAGAACTTCATTATATAACCCACTTATTAGTCTAACATCACTTATCTATTTCTCGCAACAAAAAACAAAATTGGTCGTACTCGTAAATTCACTGTGAGTTTGACTTAAGTCTCCCATTACTTTCCACCACCTTTCGCAGGAAATTGAATCATCCATTCATTGTGAAGTTCTATGGTTCATCACTGCTGAAGGAAGGAGACCAGGAGAGGGCGATAATAGTGATGGAGCTGTGCAAGGAAAACTTGATGAGACATATTTTCCTGAATCCTAAGAACATACCAGCCAGGTTGCCGTCCTTAGCACATCCCACCGAGAGAACTACAATCCGATGGGCGAAAGACATCGTCAATGGACTGGAACACATACACAAACAAGGGTACGTCCACGGGAACCTCAAGTTGGAAAACATATTGGTAAGAAAACAAGATGTATCAGTTTTACTGGGGTGTCAATTTTAGATGGGTTTATCTCAGACAAGGTTAGTGCGCTCGACTCCGGATCGAGTGGTCCGGGCTGTAGCACTGGCCGGGGACAATGTGCCGTGTTCTTGGGCAAGATACTTTACTCTCAAAGTGTCTCTCTCCACATACCCTGATGTATAAATGGGTACCAGCGAATTTAATGCTCGGGGTAACCCTGCGATCGGACCAGCTTCCCATTCATGGAGGAATAGAAATCCTCCGATCCCCTTCCCTCATGTTAGGCTAAAGTATCGCGGTTGAAATATAATTTTGTATTTTAACGCAATCATGCATTTAAAAGATGTGGAGTTAGTGTTTGACCTGTGTTATTCAACTACACAAAAGTGACAGTATGGTTTTTAATTATTTGTACTCTTGTACAGATGTCACTCCAAGATGTTGTCAAGATCGCCGATGTTGGTGTATCCAAAGAAGGAAAGATGATCACAGGCACCATGGCAGGAACACCTGGCTTCGTCGCACCGGGAGTGATTAAATCCAGTGTGTACGACAACAAGGCGGACTTGTACAGTTTTGGCATCATGATGTGGGAGATATGGTATGGTCGAAGAGCCCTCATGGACGTGGGAGGAGATCTGAGTACGTTTTTGGACAAAGTGGTTGAAGGTGTGAGACCGTCCCATATTCAGGGCACCAGGATGCCTCAAGATCAGTGGCAAAATCTGATGCAGCGTTGCTGGGATGGCCAGGCAGAGAAAAGACCAACCGCCGCGACGTGTCACAATGAGTTAACCAATTTGTGCAGTACCGTCTTTTTATCTGACGTACAGTTGAACGTACAGCAATGATTGTAGTTATATTAAACTGCATTCTCAAACTCATTAATCATTCATCAAGTTTCAACAAAGGAAATCAAGACCGTGACGATGTTTGGATATTTGAACTTAATTAGCATAGACTTTTATGATTTTATTTTTCCGTTTTCTCCTCCGTTTTCGTTTCGATTGCGAAGATATATCAAACACTCAAGACAGTGTTTGACCATACTTCCAAACACCTTGAAGTTCGTCAAAAATGCTCAGCTGCGCGTTGTATTTTCAACTCTCTTCTCGGTGTTTGGAATTGTGGTCAAACACCATCTTTCTTGCTTGATATATTACGTAAATGTCTTATGTGTTAGGGTTAGCGGAATACCATAATGCTATTAGCCTTAAACTTCTAGTTTAAAATTTTAGACCTATCGCTATATATCTAATTATATAAACTTTATTTACCCCTGGCAATGTTCATAGCACAAGTGTTAGAGGGGCCGAGCAAACAACTGAAACAAATAATTCAAATTGAACATAACATTAGTAAGAATCCCAACTGTCCTGACACAAACTAGTTGGCTATTTACCAGCGTGGCCGAGGATTTGATTCCGGGGCTACCGAGAAACAAATCCAGTTAGTGGTCAGAGCGGGACTCGAACCCTGGACCGCTGGATTGCGGGTCCGACACAGTGACCACTCGGCCACGCTTCCTCCTTAATCTTCGTCAATTTTGCGTCAATATCGATCAAATCAAAACAATTCTCTCCCTTGAGTTCTCAAGAAACCTTACCAATCTATCGGAGAAAATCATTCTTATTAAAAATCTGAAAATGAGTCTTCGAAACAACAGGGAAATCCGATTAGATGAATAGGCGAACAGTAAACGTTGCATGGAGCGACTGGCAGAATTGGCGCTCTTTCTGGAATGGTCCCTAGTCAATCCAGAGTTTCTGAACGGGGTTTGACTGTCAACATCTCCGTGTAGACCCTCAATCTGTTATCTTTTTGTCAGGTTACACTTGGAGTTCGCCGGGACTCATTTTTACACTGAAATGGAGAGTGAAAAGTTACTCAAGAATATAACCGGCTTTTCAACACGATTCGCTTGATTCGCGATCAAACACGCCAACAATTAGGCAAACCCTTTTACTGCCCTGAGAGCAGTGACATCTGTAGAATAGTATCTGCAGTTGCGTTTGGTCAACTGGTCGAGTGTCAAATGCGTTTTTTTTTTTTGTTTTTTTTTCAATTAAGGGCAATCAAACCGATAACTATACAGAATTGAGACGAAACCCGAAATATGAAGAAATTTAAAGTAGAACGGGTAACATAGAAATATAACATAACATTTATAACAAAGACAAAGAGGTTAAAATGACTTCATAGATTTTAGTCGAATAGCTGTTACCCTCGTGAATGCTAACAGGGAGTTCTCACACCCGTTGAAAAGATGATTAACAGACATACTTTTTCATTAAAAATATAATAATTAGAATAAACTTTAAATTTGTTTGCATCGATCTTGTCTTGTGTTTTTTTGTCGCGGCCAGCTGGCGCAAGGTCTAGTACCGAGCATTCAAGGAGGTCTGGCACATCTAAGAAGCATGTGGGTAGGATATCGGAAAATTCTCGGAAGATGCGGTCGCGCGAGTTCAGAGAGGTAAAATATAATAAGCGTGCGCGAGTATTGGCTCCGCGCCAAGCTCCAAGTTTGAAAACACAGGAGAATTTTGTCGATAGTGTAATGCAAAAGAAGTTGCCATATTTATATTTTTTTCCCAATTTTTCCGGTAAGCAGCAACATTCTCACGTCGATCACTAATGGAAAGCTGGTGTATTGGTTTTGTGGGGAATTATTTTTTTCGGACAAAACTAACCTAAACGAGGTTTCCGAACCCTATAAGGGACTGTGCAATAATTACCTGGAGGGGGTCGTGGGGGGACTGGGAATTGGTTGAAATATGCCCCAAAACTAAGTCAAACCCCCTCTCATTAAGCAAAAATTAATTTCAACCCCCACCTCACATAATGATAATATTAAGGCTACCCCCCCGCCCATTGAAAAAAGTCTCCTCCCATTGATTCCCTCATACCTAGTTTACTTGTTGGAGTTCTTCCTCTGGTACAAACATCACTTCAAGTGACTCTTCGATGTATGTCAAACAGTCATTTGAGGAGTCATCAGAATCACTGGACTATGAGCTTGTGGCGTCTTCGCATGAATTGGGAGATTCCACATCTTCTACGGCATCTCTGGCAGTAAGGTTCCCGCGTGCGTGGGTGAGAACTCGGTCAATCAACACAGCCTTGCTTCCACTTGTCTTATGGCCTTTTTGCTTTAGATACATTATAGCTGCTTGTTGGTAAGCGCTTTTATATCTTTTTCAATTGTCCAAGAAATAAGCGGAAGGGTGTTCCTTTCTCTTACTCTTTTTTTTTTTGGCTTTTGCATCGAGGAACTCAAGGTGCTGTACATAACTTTTACACGCAGTCTCGTCCATGTTGTACTGGGAACATACCTCTTGCAAAGACCTTTCTTCAGAAGAGGGCAGTTTTCCCTCGTTGGACAATCTCTTTATCTGCACACTTGGGAGAAACTTGTCGATCTGGTCTCCAGTGGACGCTGCCGTAGTGAATGGTAAACACTTTCCAGACGAAGTAGCATCTAGGGTTGGAACTGGAGAACGCTGGATAGGAACACCTCTTGTCCAACCTTTATTAAGACAGACATCACATGTTGGAGTGTAGGAAAACTTAAGGTACTCAAGAAAGTACTGCCCCTGACGAACATGGTCTTCTTTTAATTTCTGAAGCTTTTCAAACAAGGCATTCCCACATATATGAAATTTTACATCCAATCCCCCTCTCTCTTGTTGTCATTTTCTCCTATGCCCCCCTCTAATTTTCCACCACCCTCCAGGTAATTGTTACACAAGCCAAGCGGTATACAAGAAATTTCGGTGCGAAAACACATTTTTTTCCGCAAACCCTCTTTACATAAACACACCACTGAATATATAAGCAAGAGAGCCTATCAGCAGGCAGGGTAGCCTTATTTTCTTAACAGCAAAATACCGAGAAAAATTCATGCTTGCTCAAGTATAGTTATAAATGAGTCAAACTCCGAAATTGACCAAGCGACACCTTCGCTTACCTTATTACAGTCCGCCGTTCTTTCCAGTCCGCGTTACTTCCTGAGCGCACAAGTAGGGCCAGACAATAATGTATTTAAATATATTTAATTATTTATGTTCAACACCTGTTCAACATGTACAACAGCTAGTACGTTTTCGTGTTGGTTTGATCTTAATTGCACATTCAAGGAAAAGGAGAAAGGTCGTAGAAATCTATAACGTATTCTGCCACCGTGATTTTAACCTTAGCTACACCAAAGCGACGCCCATTGGGCATACGCAATTTTGTGGCTTGTTGTTAGGACTTTCACTTAAAACAAATTTTCATGAAAGCTTCATGACAGTATGGCAGGGCAGGAAAAAAAACGAGAACAAATAGGCGAAACTCGATGGGAATATATCTGCGTCCATTGTTCAGAAATATCAACCACAAGTTTGAAAGATTTGAAAACCCATGGCACCGGAATTATCTGAAATACAATGATACATTTGTAAACACTCTATATTGTGCTTCCGGGAACTGGGGCTAGCATTCGAAAAGCCAGCTCCTAATAACTTGAAGTTCAGTTTAAACCCGACACACTGTTTGATTAAGTACGAGCTTCCATTTACTCGAGGAAATTTTTCCGAATCGTCGTGATTGCCACTGTTGCGTACTAAAATCTTAAGCAGAAATAGAACAGCACAGATGTCGACAAAAATCTTGAATTTGCGAAGTTCATGAATAAATATAGACTCAACTGGAAGGAATCCTTATTAAAGTATCGACATTATTCATAGTTGGTAATGGCTATGAAATCCGGCGAACTTAAAAAGAGGAAAAAAGACGCCAATATTCATGCTGGAAAGTCTACGATGGTGCACAATCTTTTGTTTTGCGGTTATTCACTATACATGGTTACGTAACAGAAACCTTCCTATTGGTTAGTTACTCAGGCAGAATTAGGATCGATTTCCGCCACTCTTCGGAATCCGGTCTACGCTCCTCACCAAGAATTGCTTTCTGGGGAAGAGCGCGGGCTCCTTTCCCGAACAGCGGCTGGTAATCAAGCCTAAGCCAGAATGGAGTGAGTGGTAAACAACTATTTTGTTTTGTGCACTGTTAAGGCCAAAAACTCAAACAAAAACTTACAACCAAGAACTTTGTCACCGCTATTGACCATTTTGGTCTTATACCCATAATTTCGCTTCCCACAACATGTCTTCTTTCATTAAAATATATTCAGGCGAGCTAGTGTTATTTACGTTGCCATTTGGGCGCAATTGCTATCACTGTAAACTGTTGCGGAAGGGTGATTGAAGTTTTAGCGTAATGAAGACGTATACAAACAATATCAGTATCTTTTTTTTTTTTTGATTAGGAAAACCTCTTTGCATATACTTTCAACACACCAATTTGCATACGCGATCTTCAAAAGTGGTTTTGTCAAGATCTCGTCAGTTGACCGCCATAATATACAATATTTCTAAACGATCGTAAAATATCGTAAATTGTATAAATATTGCATAGTACTATTGTATGACGATAATTTGGCGAAATCTTGGGCGAAGCTAGTTTTGTACATATCGCTTATTTTATTTAGTGTGTTGAAAATAAATGGAAATGAGTTTCCTCCCGACAAAAATGATGTGTAGTAATATAATTTCTTGGTTTTTTCAGCAAAATTTCGCAGAAATTGTATTCGTACTTGTCGATAAATTGGGTCATAAAGGCTATCGCCGGAAACGAAGCAAGTTACAGGATAGCAACAGACTTATCAGGAAGAAAAAAGCTCGGCGGATAAAAATATAAACCAGAGTGTGTACTAAAACGTTTATGAGCATCACTTTTTACGCAGCTTTTCAATCATTTTCTTTCAAACTTGGCATGATAACTAAATTGTACGAGCATTTCTTGATATGATATGTGCTTGTTTATCGAATGAATTTCTTATTGGGAGACTGAGTCAACAATGACCCCAAGAAGAATTGTCCTTTACAATTTGCTCGGATTATACGTTAACACCTCGCCGAACAATATGCTTTTCAAGGCTGTTGGAAGTTCATGGCAATCAGCTGAACATCTGTTTCACTGATAACCTTGAGCGATAGCTGATGCTAAAACTCCTTGTGTCAAAGGGCAGTATGAAATTAAAGCTGGGCCTTGTGGCGGATGACACGGTGTAGGGAGTGTCGAACTTGTGCAGTTTTACTAGACGCTGAAAACTCCATTCCACCTGACACGAAGATCTGGTCACTCTATTGGTCTCTTTTAGCCTTCAAATCTCCTGCCCACTTGTCAACACAAATAGGTATTTCCGTCAAAGCGGATCTGCAGCTATATGGTGACCAATCGGAAAAGTGCCGCGGCAAATCTAAAAAAAATATTTCCTGAACTCGGCAGTTCTTCAGTCCACTTTACTAAGGCGGCATCTGCAAATCGAGAAGAGTTTTCTTGGGACACTGTATGGCGTCTGTTTGCTCATCAAAGGTAAGAAAAACTTTTCCTTGGCGATTGCCGCTCGAAAAGAAAACTAGATGTTTGCCGCTTCAGGTTTATTTAGTAGATTTAATTTCCTTTTAAGACGCCCGCTGGTGGTTGAAAAATTCCAAGCCAATTTTAATCAGTCGTGAAAATCCATGTTTTCGATTGATTATTAAGAGTGAATTTTTCTAATTAGCAAACATAGGACGGCAGAAGTCGAAAAATCGATTTTTCTCTCTTTTCGTCCACAAATAGCCCTTTGGTAAATATGAAACGTGATATAGTTTTTTGGAGCTCGAAGCGCTTTAAATTCGAGAAAATCGAGGGAAACGATTTTCGCCTCAATGGTCACCAAAATGGCCGATCGCAAAGACTTAAAATTAGTAATCTAAACTTGATTTGCATTCGCGTGTAAAAGAGAACTAAAACTTATCAATACTTTTTCTTGAAAGACAAAGTATTTAGCTATCCAAAACAGGTTAGAACTTGACTCGAGCGCCATTTGAGGATAAACACACAATTTTTTAAAAAATCCCATTCGGTTAGTAGGTCGAATTCCTAATACAGGGTTAAAATTCAGAGATATTTTTCGACATGTGCCATAACTCCAAATTCCTTGAAACTTCGCCTTTGGAACACTTTTATGTTGTTGTAAAACATGTATTAAAATCAGCTTGGGTTATTCTTCGGGTGGTTTTTGAGGCCTGGCTGAAAAACTCCGATTTTACCTAAAACATGACGAAAAGTAAACAATGGCTTCTGCGTGTTGGTCTGAGGGCGAGCGGGCACAGGCATTTAAATCCTTATAGTATGAGTTCTTTGTACTAATAAGCAAATTGTTTGCTTGCACCTGTAATAAAACTGTTCAATCTCAACGCCAGAGTAACTTTATTTAATCCGAATATGTTTCATCGCTTCTAATCCAAGACATTGTGACGAGATGTCAATTTCACACCGATAAGAAACAAGAAGTCGAAAACGTTTTACTACGCAGCCTTCCAATTATCAATTTAAGACAACTGGCCGCTGAAGGAGACATTTACCGAATTACAGCTTAAAACAGTTACGTTTTCTGTAACGCATCAGGTTCGGCTGCAAAAAGTTATTTCAGGACCGGCAATACAGGTTAAATTTGGTGAAGAAATCTTAAGGTTTGATTGTTTATTTTGTTTGCAAGTCACGGTTTCATTCCCGGCCGTGGAATTTACTATGTCCCACGACAGAGACCAGAATGGGTTGTTTTATTTCGTTTGTTGTTGTGAAACATGTATTAAAACCAGCTTGGGTTATTCTTCGAGTGGTTTTTGAGGCCCGACTGAACCCCGATATTACCTAGAACATTACGAAAAGTAGACAATGGACTTCTGCGTGTTGGTCTGAGGGTAATGCGGTATAGGCGTTTAAAGTCCTTGTATTATTAGTTCCTTGTACTTAACACTTTTATGTTGTTGTAAAACATATATCAAAATCAGCTTGGGTTATTCTTCGAGTGGCTTTTAACGCGCCGCTGAAATAACCGGATTTTAACGAAAACATCAGCAAGAAGAAAGCAATAGACTGCTTGCGTGTTTTCCTGAGGCCAAGAGACAGAAGAGACTGCTGAAGTGAAGCGGTTTAACTTCTTTCATTATAATATTTTCGTTCTGCCGGTCGATATGCTTCTTTTAAAGTAAAATAAAATGATAAAATGAGGAATATGAAGGAATATTTCAATCTTTCTACGTGAAATTAGATCACCGACAAACAGATAATGTGTAGATTTCACAATCACGGACCGCAATTCTAAACAATTCACCCGGTTTAACTGTGTACAGGTATAAATAAAAGTTACAGAGTTGCTTTACTTCAGTTGAATATGGAAAACGGGACTGCAAAGTAAATGCGAGCAGGCGCTTATTTTCCAACCTTCTAATATAGGACTTGCCCATTTACAAGGTACAACGGAAGGTATACTAACTTGCGCCGACAAAAACAACAACATTGATCGCAAGAAAGATCTCCGCTGGTAATCCTGACATAGCAGCATTTACAGATTTCTATTCTTCTCTCCTTCGTAACCTCTTCGTGGAACGGATACCATGGCGGATAGCGGCAAATTGGTGTCACCCAACCTGTCTTTTCGTATCGCTACCAAATAGGATCTGACCTCTGACTTTCCTCGAGAATCTCGTTCATCAGTTTAAGCGCCGTTAATGGAACAATAACTGACCAGAGTCCACCCGCATTGCTTAGCAATTCTTCTGATCGAGAAACACAACAGTTCATACTTTTAAAACATACCAAGGATAAACGACAGAAACCTTTAAAAAAGATCCGCATTTGCGAACTTCTGTCGTCTGACCTTAAATCGCTGTATATATGACGTGTCACGCCTTCCGAAAGCAAACGAAGTGTTAACTAAAGTCTCAAAATTAATTTAGAGTAGAGCTTCGATCGTTATATGGTTGCAGTATGTTTTGCACGACGGTAAAAAAAGAAAAAAAAAAAAAAAAAAAAAAAAATACAAAACAAAAAAAGAACAAGAGAACTGAGGATACATTTTGTTTTTACATGCAGCGTGACGTCTAAAATAGAATTCTCTTGGGAAAATACTGGGTAAAATAAATTAGCTTAATGGATTTGGCGTGCTTAAATATTCTATTCTGCAATCTAGCTAATCATTGCAAGCGGGTCTTTTAGTGAGTCATGGATTGCCAATAGCAGAAAGTCGAAACAAAGTGACTAGAAAACATTGGAAAAAATAACTTCGCTTTGGCGGGAAATATTTCTGACCGAACTTTTAATTGAAATTCGCGTGACCTTCTTTTTAACTGAACTATATATTGACAAAATTACTATAGACTATCGGAAACATGTTTTACTTCGGAAATAAACGGCCGCACTTTTGTAAAACAACCCATTCTGGTCTCTGCTGTGGGACATAGTAAATTCCACGGCCGGGAATGAAACCGTGACTTGCAAACAAAATAAACAATCAAACCTTAAGATTTCTTTACCAAATTTAACCTGTATTTCCGGTCCTGCAACCAAACCTGATAGGTTACAGAAAACGTAACTGCTTTAAGCTTTAATTCAGTAAATATCTCCTTCAGCGGCCAGTTATCTTAAATTGATAATTGGAAGGCTGCGTAGTAAAACGTTTTCGACTTCTTGTTTCTTATCGGTGTGAAATTGACATCTCGTCACAATGTCTTGGATTAGAAGCGATGAAACATATTCGGATTAAATAAAGTTACTCTGGCGTTGAGATTGAACAGTTTTATTACAGGTGCAAGCAAACAATTTGCTTATTAGTACAAAGAACTCATACTATAAGGATTTAAATGCCTGTGCCCGCTCGCCCTCAGACCAACACGCAGAAGCCATTGTTTACTTTTCGTCATGTTTTAGGTAAAATCGGAGTTTTTCAGCCAGGCCTCAAAAACCACCCGAAGAATAACCCAAGCTGATTTTAATACATGTTTTACAACAACATAAAAGTGTTCCAAAGGCGAAGTTTCAAGGAATTTGGAGTTATGGCACATGTCGAAAAATATCTCTGAATTTTAACCCTGTATTAGGAATTCGACCTACTAACTGAATGGGATTTTTTTAAAAATTGTGTGTTTATTCCCAAATGGCGCTCAAGTCAAATTCTAACCTGTTTTGGATAGCTAAATACTTTGTCTTTCAAGAAAAAGTATTGATAAGTTTTAGTTCTCTTTTACACGCGAATGCAAATTAAGTTTAGATTACTAATTTTAAGTCTTTGCGATCGGCCATTTTGGTGACCATTGAGGCGAAAATCGTTTCCCTCGATTTTCTCGAATTTAAAGCGCTTCGAGCTCCAAAAAACTATATCACGTTTCATATCTACCTAAGGGCTATTTGTGGACGAAAAGAGAGAAAAATCGATTTTTCTACTTCTGCCGCCAAATTCAAATTTTACTTGGTTTTTGTTGACATTTGCTCTTAATACTTTTTGCAATTTTCTTCACATCACCTGCGATGACAAATTGTGCCGTTCATATACGCAGAAAGTATTCTCCAATCGCCCTGCGATCGCTGTGCCCGCAATCCTTGGTTAACATAAACCTGAAAATGTTTCGAAGCAACAAACGGGAAATAAAATATAAGGGAAAGTCGCTCTCTGGAAAATTCAGCACGTTTACCATTATCACAGTCTTTACCAGCAGACGACTGTAGCCTTCGTCTCGTTTTAGTAGATCTGAAAAACGAGTCACCAGTGTGATCGGTTTTGTTGGCAGTTATTTACACAGTCTACTGAAAGCAGGTTATTGTTTTTATTGTTATTATTATTATTATTATTATTATTATTATTATTATTATTTTCGATACAGCTTGCAGCGCTTATCAAAATATTACGCCGCTATATTTGTATGCAAATGCATATATGCATTTCACCTGGAATATGGCTTTTTTTTTCTAAAGAAATGTTTACACTGTTGGGAATTTAACAAGCAGTACAACTGACAATTTTGTAATTAATGAATGCTTACAATTTTTTTCTTGCATGCAAGTTTCTACGAATCTCCGAACGCAAGCAGCCGAGTCAAAAAGAATATAAAGATGCAATTTGAAGACCTATATAGTTCACCTTTTTTTGGTATTTTCGTTTTCATGTATTTTATCAGTTCAGTAAGAAATACAATGAAGAACGTATTTCTATATTTAAAACAACGCAATCCTGATGTTACTGAGAGAGGTGGAATCTTTCGTACTTCTAGTTCACATCGAGGTTATTTCTAAAACTGAATGCAGCTTAGTTAAATTCATGAAGTTAATTCGGCCAGTACTTTGTTGCCATAGAATCAGAAAAATGTTCAAGCAATAAAAAGAATGTAATTATATAAAAGAAGACTGAGACGATCAGGAAAATAATTGAAATAAATGAAATAATTCGTGGGAAGAAAAACACATTTCGAGCGTGGAACCTTTATTTTGCACATGAATTTTGGCAAAGTTTCGGTTAAAAGCCGTTGTCAAAGCTATCGATGGATCCAATTATACAACCACCTTTGTTGCAAACCAAACAGTCTTTAATTTGGGAGCACTTGTTCGACTCCAAACCCGAAAGAACAATTCATCGCCTTAACAGCCGTCCCGAAATACCTTGGTCAGCGGAATTGCCACCGAAAAATTGTTTAGCGCGAGTGAATTAGTGAATGAAATAACCGAGCGTAGATCTGATTACAAAGGGCGCTTCCCATTGAACCAAAAACTTCGGTTTGAAATTCAGTGAATTTTTAAATCACAAATGAAGTTGGAAATTCGGATCAGCATTTTCCGGGTGACTGTGTCGGGGCGCTTTCCATTCAACCCGAAATTCCAAAATTTTCGAAACGGGCCAAGTTAGGCTTTGGTAGATTGTGCTAGCATAATTTTAAGCATAATTTAGTAAAACGAGCATTATTTTAAGCTTTTATTTCAGTTTAGCACTGCTAGCATAATCCGAGCTTTTATGCGTTGAAAACAAAACAAAACAAAAAAAACCATCATAGTTCTAGAATAACTCAGTTTGTATTTTATTTCTGTATTGTTTTTGGAACATATTGAGGTCTGTGCTAAGGCCCATGGTCAAATATGGTCCGGCAGATTCCAGGTCACCCTGTGCATATCTGAGAGACTGAGACTCTTCTCAGGCCACCACGCTTATGGCTCGGCGGCTCGGCCCCTCAGACCTCAGATCAAAGATGGCGTCGTCCACGAGTACATCCACTTCCAGCACTTCCAGCCCTTTCAGCACTTCCAGTGCCGTACCGAGAGCTTCAATCTCTAGAGAACGAGTTCCTAAAAGTAATACCGGAAAGTACAAGGAAAGAGGTAACTCAGATCCAAAGAACATGAGTCCTCGTGATCGAATCGAAGAATTCCCAGGGGAAAAGACTTTTTAAAGTCTTAAAAGACTGGAAGGTGGACTATATGAATGTTCATTAAAGTCACAATTGATAGAGGTAAGCTACTGGTGATCTTTATTTTCCTTAAAATCTAAGTAGCATAATTTCGGTGACAGAGAGCATAATTTTCAGAAAGTAGCATAATTTTGGCATAATTTCTAAAACATGAGCACTGCTGCCTAGGCCAAATGGTACAGAAATTTCCTGGTAGAGTTGCTGAATTCCCAAAAATCGAACCATTCAACCGAAAATTACGGAAATTCCAGGACGAAAACGAAATGGAACGGAAATTTCCAGGAAAATGTTTTCGGAAACCTGGGTGTACTTCAGAAGGTTGTCCTCTTTTTCGGAAATTATTTTGGCTACGATCACAGCGAGTTGGACATCGCACGCAAGGATGACGGGGACGCGTATTCGAAAATGAATTAATATTTTTTTCTTAAGTATCTTGCTACTAATTGTGTGTCGATAAATACTTGCTAGCTACAGCTAAATGCGCCAAAAAAGCTTTTAGTTTCAATAAAAAAAATAGGCCCCCATGGTGTACTTGTTTGTTTTGCATAGGTTGGCTAAGAAATGTACGAAGATTTATAACGCGTGCAGAGCCATTGTGCCACTCATTAACCCTTTGTTTTGCGACGTTTTCGCTGTCGTCGTTGTTTGTATTTAAGGGTGCCTGTTGTTGTGGTCTAAAAGTCGAGATGTCGACGTATCAGTGGTTTGTTTGCTTCTATCTTTGCGATTTAAATCTCGAAGTCATTGAATAATTCCAAACAAACAAAAGTGCTGGAGAGTCAGCCATTTTCAATTTTCCAGGGAATAATTGCGAATGGAACGGGCTTATTGTTTTCCACTCTGCTGCAGTCAACCGGAAAATTCTGTTCCATTCGCCCTAGGAATTTTCCTGAAAATCACACCGGAATTTTTGGTCGGATGGAAAGCGCCCCGCTCTAGGAAATGTTTCCTAATTGCTGCAAAAAGGAGGACATTTGCGAGAGGTATTTTCGAACTTGCAAACAGTTTTTCTTGGACAAAGACAGCTTTTTAATGCAGTTTGGAAATTCAACAGTTAACAGATTTTCTGAAAACTTCCACAAGAAGTTTCCGCAACATTCCTTCATGTTCTCTAAATTTCCGGAAGCGCCCCTCAATAGCTAATTGTAGCCGCTACGTTCTTGCGTGACTCAGTTGGTTTATATTTAACGTCGATCTCACGTTGCGAAATGATACAACCGGAAACACGCAGACTGGGAAACACGTTTGTAGCACTAAAAGCTGCTTTAAGGTTCTATATCATAACTCAGCACGCATTTGCTGGCCGAGCATAGTTCTTCCTAACCTTCAAAGCAAACAGACTTGTTTGGTGATAATTCGACTTCACACGTTACAGCAAGAGTGGAACCATTCGGGAGAAATCATTTAGGAGAAAGGTAGGTAAAGATGTAACGAAGTAAACACAGACAATGCAATGTGATGTCAGTCGAGGATGCGCCAACTGTGATAAGGAATACTGAATCAAATATCGACAATTTGCGAAACAGGAAAATCAATTTCGAATAGATAGACAACGTTACATGCTTTGAAATGAATGGTTAGTTTTAGTTAAGCAGCTTGTTCTTTATGACCTTCTATAAACCAGCGTTAATCGAGCCAATGTTTATGTTGCAGTTGACTCCTCTTGTCTTCATAATCAATTCTTGTCTGTGTTGTGCTTCTATAAACTGTGGAACCCATGGTGTCTTTGTTAAAATCTATTGAAGTTAGAAATTCCAAAACCAGGGCAAATCGAGAGCTTGAATATGGATATTTCCTGCGTGGGAGCGGAGAAACTTCAGCTTATTCCAGATAACTTTAGTTCTCGCTCGGTATTCACTGGCGCTCACACGCTGTTGATTTTGAAGCGTCAAATTTACTAACTGTGGTCGCAAATGTTAGTTTTCCAGTCTCGTTTTGTGTTTGCACGTACGTCTACTACGTGATATGTAATCTGTCTGCGTGTTAGCTAATGACGTTAGTCGGGTCACCGTGCAAGAGCCAGGAGCCGAGTCGTCCCTTATTAAAGGGGCTCAGTCACGGTATTTTGAGTTATTTTGGCCACATACAAAATTACCTTTAAATGGTAGGAAACCTGAAAATAACAGTTTAATAAGATAGAAAAACACAAAAGAGATAATGATAAACCATAAAGGATCAAGGATGGGTAAGGATGGAAAAGATTAACACGGATTAAAAACGACGAATTTGAAAAATTGAGGCTATACTTTTCAATATGCGCAAACCGTGACTGAGCTCCTTTAAAATAAGAATGGTCCTTTACTAGGGAGTGTCTTAATTCATTCACTGCAAGACATCTTCTTACTGCATCATGGTGAGGATTGGCTTGAGATATGTTTTCAATAGAGATCCCCCCGCGGCGAATATAGGCTTAGTATCTTACATGGTTAGCCTCCCCCCCCCCCTCCCCCGAGCGGGGAGACTCCCATAGAAAAAGGACGTCGGAAATTTTGAAAAGAACAGCTGAAAGGTACCAAGATCCTGTTTTGTGGCTTGAATTTTTTTGTTACCCCTAAAGGTCCAGTAATTCGGGCAACATTTTTCTTCAACTTGTCTCGCAACTTGTCTCACTTTGGGAACGGCAAAATAAACACGAACAAGAGGCTCCAAGTAGCCTATATTCATGCGCAAGAGAATACAAGTCATATAAAGTAGATACGTAATGCGTACATAGTCAGACAAGCAATTTGAAAACGTTTGCCATCTGATAACTAGAAATAATACGGGAGAAATGCTAATTTGAAAAAAGTGCATCATAGATCTAAGATATAGATAATTATGATGCAGGGGGGAAGATAAATGCTGTAGCGCAATATGCCATCTTTATTACAAGGATATCGTCAGGTTAATAACAAAGCAAACCGACTCGAAGAATTATAGATAGAGAATTAGCAAATGATCAGAATTGCGAATTGGATGAAATATATTTTTTCATAGCAATTCTGAACTAACCCTCTTTAGGCATTTTTTGTTCAAGTGTTAGACTTGTTCATGCTGCTTGTTAGGAATATATTCCAGTACTGGGCCATTGTAACAAATATCAACTTTGCCTTATTTTTATTACATTTGTAATTTGATTTTAAAGTATACTTGAAACTTGATAAAATAACAGTACTCCTCAGTAGACACCTGGCGTTTTTTGTAAGTTATATCATGCAATGCCATATTTCCGAGGATTAAAATATAATATTATTAGTTTCATTTCACCAGTACTTTCAAGTGTTTCATATACATGTATTGCTTCAAAATTTATTTTCTACATTTGGTGTTGTTATAAATGATTTCTTTAGAGAAGATATTTAAAAGAGTCGCACAGACGTTTCCAATAATCTCGGTAAAAAGTTTTAGCTCACGTATTGCTCGAACTCTTGGTGGATTCCTTCTTAACACCTAAGCTAATATAACTATTACTGAACTGAACGACTTTAATCTGCATTTGATAATGGCGACAAGATAGCGCCGAAACGTTAAGTTATAGCATTTATTTTCCTTTTAAAATAATTTCTTTGTAACCGAGTATCTTTTGGGATTTGAGGGACAGAAGAAACTTGAAAATTTGTCCTGAAATCCTCGGAGACATGCTAGAATATTGATGTACGGTATATCGAACGTGGCCTATTACCTGCCCGTTTTGTTGAACACGTCCATTTACACGAACAGGAAACATTTTTTGACCAAAAGATTAAGTATACAGAGTCCGGTCTTAGTAAATGACTCTTCGTAATATGTCCTTGAATCTCCAAAACCCTAATAAATTTGAGATTTGTCATATTGTCAGATGGCGATCGACATAAACAATGACTTACCTCTCCAGAAACACTTTCTTGCTGTTCATGCATGCTCACATGCCAGTTCAGAATCTTAACAACGAACTAAAGTACTGATAGGTACTTTCACACCGCATCAAATTGGGGAAAAAGCACAACGTTTGCGAAAAAACGGCATCTTCTTGAAGAATCCAATACGGCGGACGAAGCCCCAAAGACCGTGGTAAATGTATGCATGCATAAATTTGCATGCACAAATGTGACACCAAACCGGAGAAACTGAGCCCAATCCTTAACTCATGCGCCATACTGCGCATGAGTAATTGGTCTGAAGCAACATTTATGAAAATGATAGTTTTTCTGGACACTTTTTTTTTTGTCTGAGATTAAAATCGTCCGAAATGTTTTGCAAGTAATGTAGGTTTTATTTTTTATTTCGGAAAACAAAATCTTAGCAAGACTGGTGACCTCAGCGCTTAAAGCTCTTTAGGGATATCTCACGAGACGTTTAGTCGATATATATATGAACTATTGACAAAGCGTGAGGTCAAGATGGCTGGATATTGGCCAAGTTCGTTTTTGCGTCTTTATGGACCGAGATGGAGTCGAGGACCATAAACACGCAAAAACAGAACGAGGCCAATATTCAGCAACTCCGACCGAACAAGCTTGGTCAATAAAGGATTATTTTATTATATGGACTTTGAAAAATCTGCCTCGGCTTCGGAGAAATTAAAAGTTCTCTTGCGGGTGGCAGCGCGAAAATCTTGTCCGCTCGTGTAACCAATCACAACACAGGATTTGCTTCATCTTGCCTGTTTACGTAGCTAGCCATATGATAATCCCAATTAATAGTCACCTGATTAAACTAATGTATAGACTTGACCGCTACGTGTCTCTGGCGGTGATCAAAATAATCCGCCACGAGATTTAATTGAGGAAACTCTTTGGTTTTTCCTGCAAGCGTGACTTTCCACACAATTTTGTTTTCGCATCCGGATGTCGATGAGTGGGTACAGTGACCTGTATTTCCCACAGTTAGAGATTTCAAACAGAGAATCTTTCGAGGACTAAGGTCGTAATTTTATACAGTGGTTCGACATCATGTTTAACTTAAGTTAAAAAACGTAACATCCCTTAAAGCACGCACTGAAGGCTGTACTTCCATAACTAATTAGTAACCAAACACAGGACTAGCACGATCCTTAGGATGTAGTGATGACGCAAGCAAAGATAATTTACTTTTTGTGAATCGAAATAAACAAGTAATTTTCCTTTCTTTATCTGGCAGAGTTTTCGAACATAAATGGAAAACAATTTCTCCTTGTTTTGTTTTTTTTCGACTCAAGTGAAATTTTGGGAGAACTTATTTTCCAGAATAGTTTTCTGCGAAACGAGGAACAAACGTTTTAATTCGTTGTGGACCGTTATTTTAATTATGTATTGTTATTTTTGACACCCATCACTGCATAAACGTGAAAGCTAATCTGCTCGACCCTTTACGTTAGTCTTAAGGGAAAGGCGGTTTTCTTTATGCTGCCTGCGGAAAAAGAGAAACGAAGAAATGACGAAGATGTCACAAGGTTGTGCTTTGGTCATAAAATTTCAAAATCTCATTATTTTTTCTTTTTTTAATGTTCGTGTGAAAATGACCCCTCTTTTAGAAAACGTGTTCTATTCTGTGTTTCGTCAAAGGACGTTCACGTTTTCATTGAAACGTGACCTAGACCATGCACCCTTAACCACAATCAAATTAAACCAATTAAATCCTACGCTCTGATTCTCTTCCCACACGTGCAAGGTGGATCAATCTTGCCGTTCGGGTTGACTCGTTGTCTCCCGCAAGAAAAGTAGGTATCTTTACGCCAGATAGTAAATATGCTTTCGCATCCGGATGTCGATGAGTGGGTAAAATGGTCTGTATTTGCCACAGCTATAGAGTTCAAAAATAGAATACTTCGCGGTCTAAGGTCGCAATTTTACTCCATGTTTCGAGACCATGTCAAACTTTATTTAGAAAACACCCTTTAATTTAAGGAAGCAGTAAAAGCTGTACTTCTATAACTCGTTACTGCAGACAAACAAAACTAGCACGATCTGTTGACGTAATGATGACGCGAGCAAAAATAACTTACTTTTTAACAATTGAAATAAACCTGTAATTCTCATTTTTTTTCATCTCGCAGAGTTTTTTAACAGAGACAGAAAACAATTTCTCCTTGTTTTGTTTTTCCGTGTTATAGAAACACTCACGTGAAAATTTTTGCTGATTTTACTTTGTCAAGTAAGTTTAAACGTTCTGCAGATGAATACATTGTGGGCGACCAGTAAATAGACAGTCCTGGCATTCATTAATAACGTACTTTAATGACAGCTTGCTATGCGAGCAGGTAAAATGGGGCGTGATTCGTGAACGGCCTTTATTTTTTCCCGTGAAATGTGAAATGGCCAGTGTTTTCTCCTGAATAGTAATCTTGTTGGAAGCTGTGAACCGTGATTTTCAAAATAATTTTCTGCGAAATGAGAATTGAACGTTTTAGTTCATCGTGAACCGTTATTTTGATTATATCTCCTGTTATTTTCGACACCCATTCGTTGCATAACCGTGAAGGCTAATACGCAGGACCTTGCATTAGTCTGCAAGTGAAACACGGTTTTCTTTATGCTGCCTGCGGAAATAAACGAAGAAACAATGAAGTTGTCACAAGGCTGTGCTTTGGACAAAATTTTTCAAAATCTCATTGGTTTTTAAGTTCGTGTGAAAAATAGCCCTCTTTTTGGAAAACATGTTTTATTTTCCGTGTTTCGTGAAAGGACGTTTCTGTTTCCGTGAAATGTAATTTAGACTTCCTTTACCATCCTCAAAATAAACTAAATCCTACGCTTTGATTCTCTTCCCTGGATCAATCTCGCCGCTCGGGTTTCCTCGCTGTCTCCCGCAAGGAAAATTAGGCTCCTTTACGCCAAATAATAAATAACTTATAGAGGACACTTGGTCTATTAAGGCTTGTTCGCTCAGATTTTTTGTCTACGTGATTATGGAGGTTGACCTATGCCGGCTAGGTCCACAAGCTTCTTCAATAAACACTAACACTGATAATCAAGACACTGAAGAAAAGAATAACGAAAATTGCATCTGAAGAAAATCATGACTTGGCATTTTCTTTTCAAAAAAATGCTTTCAAAAATTTGATTTTTCTTGATATGAATCAGTCGGGAATGAACTTTGCTTCATAATCTTTTTGTCGCATCATCAAATTTTAGCGATATTAAAATAATTTACAATTTAATTTGGTGATGTGAAAAGTTCCTCTAATAAGGATAGTAAACGTACATCTTAGTGCCGGACAAAAGCAGCCTTGCTAAAATGTTTTTAATTCCTTTTGTTTAAAGATTTTTTTTCATGGAGTCTTAAGTTCGTTAACGCTTGAATTCCTCATGAAATCATATCTTTTTCATGCAAACACACATGGAAAATGAAACGTAAACGAAAAACTGCATTAAAAACGTCTAAGATTTGATTTAAAAAAATCGTGTTCTCCAATCTTACACTTGCACTGTGCTATCAGTTAAAGAAAAAAAACCTTCTTTAAATAAATTTTGTGAAAAATGCGTTTATGTTGTTTGACGAGAGCTTTTCTCTTTTCAGTATTTGTTGCTCACCACTCTAGTGAGAAGCTTTACTTGTTTTATTCAGCTCTTAATGGGTCTTGCGTACGTGCGATACCCCGTACCATAGTCTTTTAACCCACGGAAGAGAAACAATTGATATCAAACACATTAAGTACTGCGGATGATACGACCATTTCCGTGCCATTTTAAACTGCCGTGAGAATTCCACAGGACAGGACATATGCAGCGCCCTCTATTTAATGCTACGAGTTGTTCTCCTGCGGGGCAAATCTCACGTACTCCATCGGTCGTAAGATATCTAAGCTTGAAGTTAGAAATAGCGTCTTTAAGCTCCTCAGACTTCTGATTTGGCCACCAACAGATACATTTGGGATGTAAGTATTTACTTAAAATGCAATTTCAAATGAGTGTACTAGAAATGTTCTATATTTATTTAGTCTATTTTCAGTCCAGCCCTGTTCACGACGTCTAACGGGGACCAGGTTGTTCTTGATCATTCCAATACTTTAAAGTGCAAGACTTTGTTTTTTTTTTCAGCTCGCCTCAAATATATCTAAAATCTAAAATAAGAACAAAAGTTCAGTGTCCACGGGAAAATAGAATAAGATGCAAATGGAATAAGAAGTTCTGATCCAAGTTTTCAAATGGAAAATTATCAATTAAGAAAGTAGTATTTTCCTTTTATTATTAGAACACATGGAATACGTAAAAAATTAGTTCTGACTTTCGTAATTTTATTTTTTAAATTTCGACAAGATGTGGAAGTGTGTCTCGCTCTATTCATTCAGTTAGTTTTGCTGCAGTGGACAAAATCGAACTTTTTTTCTACATTTTGCTAGAGATGCCCCCTTCAATATTGACATTTTTGAAACTTTACCAGCTTTAATTGCCCAAAAGACGGTTTGCTTAATTAAAAGCTGAATCTCCGCCAATATCAAATGTGTTTACTTTGTAAGATTATAGCCTCAACTTTATTGTATTTCAAGTATTTACTTTTCCTCAGACGCATCAATTAGGTCTACTCAATGTTTTCGCGCAGTCTTTTTTTTTCTGATTTCTTTTCTCACTTGTTTGGTGGCTTATCTCCGTTCAAACAGGCAAGATATCACAAAATATCATATTTCACAAACAACGGAAAGTAAATAACATTTCCGGAATGAACAGCTTTAACACTATAATAAAGAAAGGTCTCACTTTTTTCTTCCATCAACAGAGACAAAAGACCATTCCAGTTCGGATTTGGACTTCTAAAGGTGAGTTTTAGAATTTTAGCCGCGACAAATTATGTTTACATGTGAAAATTCTGTTAAAGACGGGCTTAATCACCCATCACTGCCAAACATCACACGCTGACAAATCTGACCGGCTTTTTTCCATTACCAGTTCATTCCGTATTCAGTTAATAATTTTATCAAAACCAATGATAGTCAAAAGAGACGTGTCTTCTGTCAGCTAGGTCTCTCTGTAATCTTTAAATTTTTAATATTAGATAATGTCATTTCTTTGTTTCTATAACAACAGCGAATCCTGTACGTGTGTAAAATAAATGAGAAGTATTTTCCCAAGACGAACACAATTTCGTGTTCTTTTTTTCAAATTGATTTAGCTTAACTTTAATTAGCTTTTTTCGTTTAGTTTTGAAATTGGGTTTTCGCTCTCTAAACCTACTCCGTAGATTGAAAATAAGCTACTTTTAATTTTGAAATCCAAACATATGCTTGATTCAGCTTGCCGAGTAAAATGTATTCCTTCTGTTGTAAAATAACTGAATCGTCACCATGAACGAAAAAAGAGAGTTCCAATAAATTTGTTAATTACTGGCGATAAGTAGTTTCACGGACCTCATTATTTCCTTGGGTAATCGCCCTGGGTGCCGTTGTTGAAAGTATCCTTAAGCTTTTTCAGAATTGGCGTGAATTTAAATTTCAGTTTTGTAACTTTCCAATGAGGTCTGTTTTTTTCAGACGTTTAGACTAAAATATCATTTTCCCTTCAAATTTGGCTTTGACTAATGTCAGACTACAAAAAGCATTGAGAGTGACAGACATCTTTTTATACAAGCGAAATTAAAACTACGGTTATCATTTAATTCTGTAGAAGAGAGGATTATAGGGTGAAAGAGTTGATCCCTCATACAGGACTTATTTCCAGGGGAATCCCTATAAAGTTATTTTTCGATCTTTACCGACTTAAGAAATCCAGGAAGGTCCAGAAATAATCAGGATAGATCTCCAGAGATAGATCTCAAAGTTTGTCAAAGATACTCCGCTGCGCGTTGTATTTTCACCTCTCCTCTCGGTGCGGTGTCTGGAAATGTGGTCAAACACCGTCGTTCGTGTTTGATATATTGCTTACATAAAAGAGGAAATTCTCTAGACATCAAGTTTAACAGAAATGGGTGGGTTTATACTTCAAGGTTTATTACTTTAAAGAGGCACTTTTTAAACGAGGGTGGGCGTGTAATCAAAGAAATGCAGTATTCGCTTTGCTTCTCGGAGCCATCGAACTCTCTTAGTAATAAACATCGTAACTGTGCCATTATTTAGTCCAGTCGAACAAATGCTAACAACAGCACGCTGAAGGCAATTACCTAAACAACTATTCCCATTCCACCGAGTCTATACACCGACCCTCTATTTTGTCATGAGGCTCGTCGAGATCACAAGCAAAGTATTAATCAAGGGAGGGGATTTGAAAAAGCCCGAACGCAACTGGGTGGGAGCAAAGAAATAAATGTCTGTGATCATACTACCTTCCACTTTTTTTCCTCCTTATCTTGGAGGCATCGTTTCTGGGACGAACTCAAAAAGATTGTGTTAACTGAAGCGATGTACCGTTATTCTCACCACATGTTATACTTATGCTATACTATACTAATTAAAAAATTCTTATTTCTTATTAAGTTAATTCCGACACTATTGGTTTTTGAAGCAAATGTAACGATAAAAATATAACTCTGTGGTCTGTTTGTGTCCTTAGCATGGCTTTGTTTGCAGTGGGAACCGTTTTCACCCTGCTTATGGTGCTTCAAACACGTAATTATTTCATAAGTTTTTCTTAATTTATATCATCAAGTGTTAAATGTTGATTTCTTTACTCTTTCGTCCCATACATACAAAACTTTACGACTTAGTAAAGATGTCCGTCCTTCTAATTAGCTTATGGTCAGTCTCTGCCTTAGTGTTTCTCAAACTTTTACCCATTGCCAAATTTTCTTCAGTCTGTGTGTCTGTACTCTTATGGACAATGAATTGCGTAGCTCGGGGCGTAGTCTCCCATGTGAAAAGGTCGGGGATACTCGTCGGAAAGTTTTATTTAAGACTCTAAGGGAGATCAATCTGAGCGTGACTCGAGCTTTGTTATGGTATACAACCCGGTCGATACTCTCGACATTCCATAGATAACCCTTTATTGTAACATTTATTTTTTTAATCTATAATTTTTATATATACTTTATAATACATTTAATACATAATTTATAATTTAATATATAATTTATAATTTAAACAAGTAGGTGAACAACTCAAATCTTGAATGGATGGATGTTTAACGAAACAGTTCTGTATTAAACATCCATCCACTCAAGATTTGAGTAGTTCACCTACTTGTTTAATCTGCTCCTTCACTGCAAGTAGAGCACTATATTGCATGGCTTCGCCGGTGAACATATATATAACCGAAATTTGATTTATAATTTATATATGTTTTTAATTTATGACATATATTTTTTAATTTATCTGCAGATGTTGCAGTAGGAGGAGTTGCAACACCGGTACGTATTTATCATTTTTTCTTAAAGAATAAATCATGGAATGAGCTTACGCCTTTTTGCATAGCCTAACCAATTTATGTGATGATAGATTCAAGAAATGCACCAGTTCAATATAGTTAGATGATTCTGCAATGAAATTTTTGACTGAGAGGCCATTGAAAATTTGTTATATTAATTAAATATTTGGTAATGTTGTTCGATATCATATTATTATAGTCAGTAGAACAAAGCTTCGAAAAACTATTTCAATGGAGCAGCTTTCCCCTGAGTGAGTGTCGAACGAAATTGTCATTTGCTTTGGAATTTGCAAAGTTCCTGCACATTGGTTGCTCGCTCGCTCGCACATGTTTTCCCACAATTTCTGTCTGATCTGTTGGGTACATGTATTTGCTTTAAGTTTTGACTGGCTCACTGGATTGTCTCTGTAACTGGCCAGAGTGAAAACGTTTAAGCCTCGTATACACGGGCAATTATTATGTGACAATTTTTATATGACAAATATATTTGGTCGGGTAGGTGGCACAGCAAATATTTGTCAGGAGCTCAAAGTTTAGTGCGCCAGTAATGACTTTGGACAACAGAGATACGCCAAAACAAGGCGGGGCTGCTTAGTCGCCTCCGAAAATCTTTGTGCTTACGAACATATTTGCCACATTTTATGTGACGAGTCGTCTACTAGGGTAATTTTTCGTATGGGACAACTATTAATTGTCACATAAAAGCTAACACTTCAGCTTTTCAGCAAATATATTTGTCACATAAAAATTGGCCAGTTTTAATCACTTACACGAGCAGATAATTGTCACATAAAAATTACTCGTGTAGACGAGGCTTTAGTTCAAAACTGCTCTATAGCTACTTCGTTATTATAATCACTTTGTTTGGACTGTGACTCCTACAAACCTCAAAAATTGTTTCCATTCAGTGGGCGTCACAGTGACTAAGATTGATACTCTATCATCTGCTTATTGATTTCGTTCATTTTTTTGAAATTTCAACAGAAACTTCATCACCACATGACGAAGAGAGAAATTGAGTATTTCTTTAATGTAGATGACCACGACAAAGGTTAGTGAAGCTATCGCAAACGATAACTTCATTGTATTGCGGTTTTTGGGTGACCGCTTAATACGAGTCCACTTAATACGATTTTTTACTCTAAACATGTACACGCATAAGCATCTAGTTTCCACTTTCGCATTCTCTAGTTTCACATGTGAATGACCTCCGCAATCTCGATTCTTAAACTGCGAACTGAAGGACAAACAACATAAACAGGAAACCTCACCGAAAAGTTACAAAACTAAAATCAAAATTCTCGTTAATCCTGGGTTAGCTTAATCGGCCTTTAAAAAATCCGGCCCTGGTTCATAATTGGCGTCATATACTAAGTATTCGTAAAATTACTTTCTACTAATTTAACTTTGTGTTATTTTCAATCGAAAGTTCCCGAGTACCACTTGACTAGTCCATACCAATCGAACGACGCGGGAGACTTCGTGTCGTATTCCTTGCATCCAACTAGAGAAAAACGAAGTACTGGACGGGCATTCGATCATTCCTTTTATAAGCTGGATGCATTCGGATCAAAACTTCACTTGAAACTGAAAAAGAATGAGCACTTGATGGCTCCGGGCATGAAAGTTAGCAGGGAGAACATTGACGGTACAGTGACGTCACATCCAGCTACAGAAAACACATTTTATCTGGGAAATGTCGTTTCTGATCCCCAGTCCACGGTCGCAGTTAGGAACGACGGAGGTCTGGTAAGTTGCTGCTTGGTTATTTGAAACTTCCAACTGACTGATAGACTGCTTACTTACTAAACAGCTAAGTGATCATTACGAAGCGACGGAATCAGATTGTCCGACTTTTTCAGAACCGAGTGACAGATCGAATCAGGTCTGATAGACTGATCAGTCACGGTTGACTGACTGACTGACTGACTGACTGACTGATTAATTAACTGATTAATGACCGAGCAACCCCACCGCCGACTGAATGATCAAAGAAATAAATGAACAAGCGAACACATGAACAAAGGAACCAACGAACCAACTAACCAACTAACAAACAAACCAAAGGACGGACAGACGGACGAACGAATAAATAAATGACCACCTGACTAACAGCTGGCTAGCTGACCAATTGATGACCGACTGACCGACCGACTGGTTGAAAGAAACCCATTATATGTAAAGGAGAATTAAAGATTGTATGAATGCCTGGATAAATAAAATGAATTAAAATATTTAGAGAGGAATATACGTATGTATGAAAGAATGAAAATTTATCATTAATAGTGTCAATAAAAAGATAAAACTCATAACAGAAACCACAAAAAACAACCATTAACCAAAGTTCCTTCAACCATCAGACTGGTATGGTGAAGACATCACGAGACACACTTTTTGTACATCCTCTTCCCGAACATTTGGCTAAACACGTGACCAGCAGCGATGGTGCCACACCCCATCTCGTGTACAGGCGATCTTTTCGAGAGGGCGATGTCTCTTATAAAGATGATGTCTTGTACCCAGAAAGTGAAGGTGAGAGGTTTGGGGTGTAATATGACTCCTAATTTTTTCGGGGGTGCAACATTTTTAGTTTTTTTTTTTTTTTTAATGATTACTAATATCGTAACATATAAATACATCATAGAGTGAAAATTTATTAATAAGATAGAAACCAAACAGAAAAAGAGAACAACGACGCGCTGAGTGGAACAAGTATCCTCACCTTTTGAAATGAAAAAAATGGGGTTTTGAACACACCATTCGCCAGTCGTTCATTAATTTGCCGTTGTCGATAGGCCACTTTGGCAGTCGGGACGCGTTTTAGTTGCTGTTGCCGTTGGGAAGAGGTGGCCTTTGTAGAGAGATTGACATAAGAGAGAGGAATGATGGACCATTCGCCGAGACAAAAAATGTGGCCTTTATTGCGAGGCGCCGGCCTTGTAAGCAGGTGGCTGTTAGTGGAGGTTCGACTGAACTTACATTTGCAAGACTTTTTTGTGATGGGTTTACATGCTGTTTTATTATCTTCTACAAGATGCAATTAATTTCTTTTTCCTTTCATTTGCTACAGATGAGGAAAAGAGCCGTTTGGGAAGATCCTTGGACGCGGAAGATTCCCGGATTCCAGTTCCAAAATTCAAAACCCTTAAAGTGGCATTGATGTGTCCGCCGTCTTTCGCAGCAAAATATAATTCAGGAAAATTGAATGTTACTACGGGAGGTGTCCAAAGTTATCTCCTTATACTTGCCAATATAGTAGGTTCTGTTTTTGTGTTTAGCTTTAGGATTACATAGAAATAAGCGAGGACCCTAGAAATTAGGAATCACTCTCTGCTTATATTTTCTTTGTTTGAGTTTTTGTCTTCTGTAAGAACCTTTTTTTACGAGAACGTCGAGCCTGAAGTTAAATGATTAATTTGAAGAATATACTAAGAACACATCCCAGTTATCAGGGGAGGTTCATTGTGACAATTTTTTTTAAAGAACAATATGTAAGATCCTTGGTAAAACTCTACTAAATTGGTTCTAAGCAGGGCAATAACCAAATGTTTTGGAGGAAATTTTGAACATAAACGTGGAGCTCGTGTTTTTGGATGGTTCATTGTTGTCGAACATCTTCCTATTTATGAATGAAACTTAAGGTACCTCACGTAATATATCAAACACGAGAGACAGTGTTTCATCGGGATATCCAAACACCGAGAAGAGAGTACTTGAAAATACGACGCGCAGCGGAGTATTTTTGACGAAATTCGAGGTGTTTGGATAGCCGATGAAACACTTTCTCGAGTGTTTGATATATCTTCTCAATCGAAGCAAAAACTAAGCAGTAAACGGAGAAGTAAAATTGTCAAAATCTATGCTAATTAAGATTGGATATCCAAACCTCCTTCACGGTTGTGATTTTCTTTTTTTTAACTTGATAAATTATTAACGAGTTTGAGAAAACAGTTTCCAGGTCTTTCCATCACTTATAAGGGTACTTTTAACAGGCTGTGCTGTTGTTATGGTAACCTTTTATGCTATAAAGATGTTAACCAGTCACTGAGTATTTGTGTGGTACCTATATCGTAACATCACTCGATGAAGAGTGGTGGTATTGACCAGTTGAAGTGTAACTGCTAGAAATTACTGGGAAATGTTACGCACAAGCCACCTTATTTACAAAAAAGTACCAGGTGCATCGTATGTTCCAGCTGCGTTCTTAGCGTTTTAATTATTTATCCCTTTTCCTATAGGTTGCTGGTTTGTTTCAAGATGCTTCAATTGGGGAGATAAAACTTACTTACGTGGTCACCGAAATCAAGATAATTCAGCCAGCAAATGTATGTAACAATTGGAAATTTCCACTTGAATACTTTTAGATGATCAAGTTTTCGTTTAGTACAGAACATTCCATTCGTCCGAAATTCCAATTTGCATTTCCGAAAATTTCCAGTGTAGAATGGAACAGCGTTTTCCATAATTTCCAGAAAAGGGGGCAACCTCACGAGCTATTACCAAATATCCAAAAATTTCGTACCGAAAATTTCCTTTGCATTTGAATTTCCGGAATTTCACTTTTCGGAAAGTTCCGTACCATTTGTCCCCGTTTCTCAATTTTCGGAATTTTTGGAATTTTTGGTTGAATGGACAGTACCCAAACGTGGCCTGTTTAAAAGGAGAGAGGGTTACCTAACAAGTGGGTTACCCTAGCTTTCAGACATTTCCTCTTTTTTCCTTCGTCGTTTTTACAAGGCAGCCAGGGTTACCCGGGTAGGCGGGTTACCCTATCTGCGTGCTAAGGTTACTCTGGAAAGCGGGTTAACTTTTTGCCTTGTAAACACTCCAGGCAGCGTTAACCACCCTACCCGGGTTAACTTTCGAATTGTTTCCAGACCCTTTGAGTGTAACCGCGCATTAAGTTGTCCCGGGTTGTAGGGTTACCCTACCTGTGAAATTTTGCTCGTAACCCGGGCTATCTTTTGCCCTCCAGCTAGGGTTAACCCGCTTGCTAGGGTAACCCTCCGTCCTTGTAAACAGGCCCTAAATGTAACGAGCCAATGGGAAGCAGAAAAACGAGAGCCAATCAAAAGCCAGTGCCAAATGCAAATCAAACGCAGGAACGTGTAAGTAAGACAAGTCGCTGTTGATTTTGCATTTGCTTCTGTTTTCTCAGGCATACCTTAAAACGGTTTTCACAATAGTGTCGAAAGTAATTCGTATTTTGCCTTACAATGTTACGCCATTGGCTGAATATCTCGCGTCACTTTGTCATCCAATCAGAAGTAAGACCAATGGTGTCTCGCACGCACACGCTTCTTCGTGCTTTGCACTGTCCTCATGCATTTGCTTCAAGTTTTGATTGGTTACTTGATTATCCGCGTGGTTTGTGATTGGTTAGAGAGATTATTTTGGTTTTGGTTTCACGATACTCAATTAAAAACCGCAGCAATCGAATATAATGTGTTTGAACAATCGAACACCAGTTCAGGAAAAACTATAATAACTATGTTTCTTTTTTTTTTGGCCCGGATTCTAGTACAAATTTACGCAAGAGCAAAGTAACGGCGTCAAGTTGACGAAGATAGCTAGAGAGGTGAACGCTGAGATAACAGCACAAAACGTAGCCTACGATGTCTTCACCTACGTCTCAAAGTGAGTTCACCTAACTATTTGGCGTTCATAAATAGTTGCAACTGGTCGTCAAGAAATAATAATAATAATTTTTTTTAATGCTTTATTTCAAAATACAAACATTATTTACAACATGGTGTGTCTGTCAAGTACACTTACTAACTACTTACAAGACCAAAAAACGTAACATTCCAATTCAGTTCTGTTTAAATGTTCCAATATCATACTACCTACGCAAGGGAAAAGAGATATCTACCCTTACAACACTAAATAAATAAACTAACTGATTAGACTAGAAAGATGACCTTGAAGAAGCATCTTCTTTATGATATTTAACTATCAGATGAATTTTAATAATAATAATAATATAATAATAATTACATTTATATAGCGCTAATTATATAAAATATTCATAAGCGCTTTACATTTTAAAATAGTTGATGAGGCCGAAGGCCGAATCAACTATCACCTAATAGAAATCGAGAGCCAAATGTCCTTCGTTTAGACTTCTCAGGAATTTATTACCCATTTGCATCAAAATTTTCCTCCAAAACTTTGTAAAAACGAAAAAAACGTCGCCATTGCCTAGACGACCTCCACCACTGCACACTAATGGCTGATGGCCATTGCACACTATCAGCCACTTGTGTGCAGAGGATTGGTGAGGCCGACAAAATTGCAACGTTTCCTCGTTTCTCCGAAGTTTTCAAAGAAAATTTAGGAGCAAAGGAATAAACAAAATTCTTGAAAAGAGTAAAAGAAGGGCGATTAGGTTTCTTGAATTAATAAAGCTCGAAATTTTTGAGAGAAATGATAAGCGCGCGTACACATCTGTTAATGCCAAAATTACAATTTAGTCCGCGCAAATTCTCTAAAACGTAAATTTTAATACTTGGAATCGTTTTTTGAAGAAAATTTCGGTTAGAATTCTGCTAAAACAATTAGATTATTCACTCTCGATTTCTATGAGATGATAGGTGATTCGGCCTTCGGTCACCTCATAGAAATCTCGTGCTCACAGTCTAATTGTTAATTAGACACCGTCCTCGTCTCTTTCCATAACCAGGGAAAAAATGACCTTGGGCAATATCCAGCTATCTTGACCTCACGTTTGGTCAATAAGCCATACTTATAAGAACCCAATAGCAGATGTTGTCGTCATTTGACTACAACTACCAGAACTCCTTTCGTTTTTTCTTTATCATTCAAATGTTGAAGTCCCAATTGGGTTTCAATAACAATTGCCCTAATTAGCATAAGAAACAGGATAGCTGAAGGATTCTGGTAGTTTTAGTCAAATGACGCCATCATGGAAATCACCTATTCTGTGGTGGTATTAGATGATCCAACTGAACAACTACGGTGACTGATATTCATATTTGCCCTTTGAGATATCAAATCTAGATTGTCTAACTTTATTTTTATGATTTTAAGACTGACTTCCATTTTTTGAATTAAGTTCCATTGTTACCGGAGGCATACTTTTTGGGTACGTTGTTTAGGCTAGGCGGGAATTTTCTTTTGGTGCAGTGCATACTCTTGAAATATCGATTGTGTAAACGACTTGAGTATTGATTAGCTGGATTGACTTTGCCTTCTGTCGTTCTTATACATCTTTCGTTTCTTTAATTTATATTTTTCAGTGCAGTTACAGGAGGGGGTAAGAATATCCTTTTCACGTTACTAGCGCTTTACTTACTGTGGTACAGTTTTTTACGAGTCGATTCATTCTAAAGTAACTTTTAAAATTTGTTCATCAGCGTTGTTGGTTTTTGAAAGAACTCCAAAACCTGCAACATGTTGGCGCAATTATAAGTTACATTAAAAGTTGTCCAGTGCGTTATACTATGAGGTATTAACATTTTATAACAAAACAATGTTACTCGTGTAATATCCCCTTTACTCGGGCCTGGCAATATTCACGAGACTGGTCGCGTTATCTTCGCGATCTCGAGTTTAATTTATTGCAATTTTCTGTTTTCTTAAGACAAATCGAAATGCTCTTAACTAAAAAGGAAGTTATAATTCAAGCTATATAACTTGATTATAATCATCGTTCCTTTTTAGCTAAGAAAGGAGTGTTTTAGAGGCCTTGTATTGCTGTTGCTCTTTAGCATCTTCAAACCTTCCGTATTTAGCCGAGCTAAATCTTCTCTTTTCAAATACACCGCTCGGAAGGGTTGGGGTGTGGGGTGGGATGTTAAGGAATTGTAGATAATGGCAGTGCTTTGTAAAATTTGAAGAACGACAACAGCAACGAAAATGTGTTATTCGTTTCAGCTGTCGCCAATATCAATTCGATTTGTAAAAGGGCTGCTGGAAGTGTGAATCAGGATATCGGTTTGCAGACAGCCCTCCACATCGCTCACGAGACGGGGCATAAGTAAGTGGACAAATTTAAAAGTTTGTTGACGCTCCTCCTCCCCCCAATCCGGTTATCCCAGTAGTCAAGTTCAACAAAAAATAATCAACCTATTCGTACCTTTTTGTACACTTGGGCGGCATATCAGGGGAGTTTGGTTGAGCCAAGGTTCTCTTTTTGGCGAGATTTATAGTCCAGCTAAAATACCCATGGCGAGACCAAATGAGCCTGATAGGCCGATGGAGCGCTTATTTTTCTGGTTCCATCCAGAGGGGAGCAGAAATACCTCTTGTCGTTTCATGCTATAGAATCCAGAGATAAGCACCGCTCTGATGGGCCCCTAGGCTCAAACCATCTTAAGCTTAAATCATCTGTAATTCTATGAACTTGCTTTCGCAGTGAATTGAACTTGTTTTTGTTTACCACCTTTTTTCAGTTTCGGCCTCGGTCACGACTCTGGTGCCTGCGCGGAACAGGCCTATATCATGCACAGTCCGCTACCCTCTGGCCAGTATGCTTCAAAATGGTCAGAATGCTCAAGGAATGCCCTTCAACGTTTACTCAACGACAGGTACGTAACATTTAATAAATTAGGATAATACATGGGCACACGGATGTTTGCGAACATTTTCCGAAAATTTCCCATGATTGCCGAAGACTTTCGAAGAAGATCCGAAGATGTTTCGATCATACACCAAAAAATTTAAGGTGGCTCAAAACAGTTTTCAGCGCTTAGATTTTGATGAGTCGTTATAACCACTCTTTATCACTTGATGCTACAATACTGGTATCAAAAAACTGCCTAGTCATTGGTGAACAAATAAATTGATTAATCATAAAAATTACAATTTCCTCGATATATTGTGATTGGTTTAAAAAACCCCTATTTTCCGCTAATTCACTTGCCAAGTTGTTATCGGACAGTTTGTTATCGCACAGTTCAATAAGCCAATCACATTCAAAGTTGTAGTTTAAATCAACCAATCACATTCAAAGTTGTAGTTACGTGCGTGCGCGCGCGCGCTTGCTTTTGTATTTTTGGCGCCTAATTGCCGGTAGGAGGCACGGTGGCCTTAGAATGTTTACATCCCCTTTGCATAACTTGGCTATTCTACTTTTCTCGGAAAGTGTAATTTTTATGATAAATTGGTAATAAGACTTCGTGTCGTCCAATTCGGTCTGTAATCATACTCGTGATAAACAAATCGAACTCCTGCTGCGCGGTCGTCCGATTTTGTTCTCATTACTCTTATGATAACAGATCGAATTGGACTCCATTCAGTCCTATTACCATTACTAACAATTACACAAACAAGATATCAAATAAATACAAATTAAACAGCACGGCCAGCACTCCAGCCTCCTACCAACTGAGTTATCGTAGCGTCGCATGAAGGCGTGACGCAATTATTGACTAGTAAACAATTATGCATGGAGATGCTTTAGAAAATTGTCAATCCCTCGATGTAAATGATTCAATCCAAAAACCAAATGGTTGGTTTAAATTCAATGATACAAAGATGAAATTCATAGCTCTAATACACGAATGAATTGTTTAATTGCAGAACATATATGGGAACACTTTGACTGAGACTGTATGGGCACGTTGCACATAATTGCTACTTTATCGACTAATTTTCAACCAAATTAAAAAATAAAAATAAATGAAATAAAATAAATATACATTTATATAGCGCCATTTTCCACTAATTGTCCATGGCGCTTTAAACCAAACAAAAATTTGCTGTTTTAATAAAAGTCATACAAGAAGAATTTCCATTGAATATTAGAAGAAAAGGCCTTATATTCGAGCTGTACGAATTATCTAATTGTTTAATTTGTATTTATTTGATATCTTGTTTGTGTAATTGTTAATTAATTAATTTGTTTGTTTACTCATTTATGTGAAATTATTCTTACATGGCCCCGAGGCTTTCAGAGCAAACTTCTATATTGGATGGTGTTTGCTTTATGTCCAAATCTATTTTGGGAATTAAGAGGCGAAGGAAACTTGATCACAAATTTGCAATTTTGTCCTGAAAGTCTCAGAGCCATTTTAGAATTTTGATATATCAAACGTGGCGTGTTCAACACCGTCTTCTTTCCGCAGTGCTAGATCAGCGTGTTTAGATGATGCTCCTGTTGGTGACCATCCCGCACTTCCTGCACGCTTCCGCGACAAACTTCCCGGCACTTATGCTGATGGCAACACGCAATGTGAAATGTTTTACGGAAATGGCTGGAAAAGATATCATACGGTATCAAGACTTGTATAACTCTTCAGTACTATCTCATTATTTGCTCTTTATACGTAAATTCTGCCAATGTATTCACTGCAACCCCGTTAATCCGGCTACACAAATTATAAAATAAACGACTTAGCTTTTGTTGAGGTCAAAATAATGTGGCCGCTAAAGCAACTGTGTAAAACTTGTGTACAGCTGTCGTCAAATTTCTAATTCAAGCAGCGTTCAAAACTGACCTTTTCACAAGCTACCCTGATTTATCCACATTATCCGAACTTCAACCTCTTGGCTTAAGGTTCGTTATGAACCAACTTCGCGCCAAGTTGACTTCAACTTCGCGCACGGTAGCGTAATTGTCGGCTTTAATAGCTTTAACAACATTTAAGTTATAGCGTAAAGTTGAATAACCAACTTGAAGGAGATTCAAGCCAATCTTATTCTCCGTGCATGTCTTTATTTTCATGCTGTGCATAACAACGAGGTGATCATATTAACGGGTGGCAGTAAGGTGGGGTGTCACGTCTAAATGTACATTTTTGTTTTACAAATCAATCGGTGTTTTTTCACAGCTTCTTTCACTTCTAAAGCTTAGAGCAATTTTAATATCAGGCTTTATTCTCATTTCAGACACAATGTGCAGTGTTGTATTGTGAAAAAGATTACACAATACTCTCAGAAACTGTAGTTGTGCTAGATGGGACCACATGTGGACTGCACAAGGTAAGAAGGTATTCGCAGCCGGAGCCAGTTTCTGAAAATGCTGGCAAAGCCTAACCAAGGATTACTACAAGCGTTTATTACGGTGACAACAACAACAACAACAACAACAACAACAACAACAACAACAACAACTACAACTAACAAACCTTTACTTGCACTTATTCTTACATAAACGTACATTTTGTTAGAGGCTAATGAAGCCAGGCAGCCAGTAAAGTAATTTTACACACAATGTAGTTTAGAGCTGAAGACACCTACACAACAAACACGCAGCGGTATTATAGATACACTGACTCAAAACTGCAGAAACATGTAAATTAAATTCGATCCATTGTAAACGAAACCCACGCACGCTGGTATGATTCCCTCCGTACTTCCTCCTTCCTTCCTGCCTCCCTCCCTCCTTCTTTCCTTCCTCCCTCCCTCCCTTCCTTCCTTCCTTCCTCCCTCCCTTCCTTCCTCCCTCCCTCCCTCCCTCCCTCCCTCCCTCCCTCCCTTCCTTCCTTCCTTCCTTCCTTCCTTCCTTCCTTCCTTCCTTCCTTCCTTCCTTCCTTCCTTCCTTCCTTCCTTCCTTCCTTCCTTCCCTCCTTCCTTGTTCATAATCATTGATCCATATCTATTTTTACGCATTATTACCAAGTGGTGCATAAGCGGAAAGTGTGAACACTCAGGAATTGCCTTGATGCCGATCGATGGTGGTTGGTCAGAGTGGAGCTCCTTTAATAACTGTACTCGCAAGTGTGGAGGAGGTGTTCAATACAGGCAGAGAAAATGTGACAATCCAAAGTAAGTTTGTAAGTAACATAGCTAGCAAACCCATGCTATCAAATTTAGTAGACGTTAGCATGCGCCACAATTCGATGATGCACTTTCGTGACGTGAACAAAGTTAACTCGTTTTAAATATATTTCCATTGTTTATGAAACAATTTATACTCGTTCAACTGTGAACCATCGAGTTGAAGAGCACTCCGGGCTGCGCCTTGAGCAACTCTTACGCTTCTTTTGTGCTCTTTCAAACTTCCCGCTTAAATCATGACTTGATGCATGAATAAAATCCTACTTACACGTTTATATTGTGCTGGTAAAATTGTTTTTGCAACTGGAACCCCTGAAAAATCATTTTATGTCGTTCTAAAACGATTCAAGCTAAGATAGAAAAACATTTATAATATATGAAAAGCATTCCGTGTTTTTTTATTTTTTTGTTATAGGGTTACATGTACTTCTCAGTTGATAGTTAAAATTTTGATTAATTCTCAGATATCAGTTTAACCCCAATCAAACCTTGCATAAAACATATTACAATACATTTAAGACGTCAGAATCGGCTATTTTGGATTTGATTTTATAAATTACATTATCAATAAAATCAAATTGATGTCGATACTGGTAATCCCGCCACTGTAAGAACTGAAGATGGTAGAGAAAATTTTAAAACCGAGGCACGAAAAATTGGATTTACTCTAAATTTGATCCTGATCAAAGTCGAGGTCAAATATGATCATAGCTTTGATCTAAACTTTGACGTGCGTCAAATGTGTATCAAAACTGTCATGGCTTTGCCAATACATTTGGTCCATGACAAAGAAGAGGGCAAATGTGTTCTTAACTTTGACTCCACCTTTGACGCACGTCAAAGGAGGAATCAAATATCTTATGGATTTGCCATACATTTGATCCCTGTCAAAGGCGAGGTCAGACATGTCACTGAATAACTTTTACTACAGTTTTGACGCACGTTAAAGGCGTTCAAAGACACCACGGCTTTGCATACCTTTGATCTCTTATGTCAAAGGCGTTCAAAGACACCACGGCTTTGCATACCTTTGATCTCTTATTTCAAAGGTGTTCAAAGGCGCCATGGCTTTGTACAACTTTGATCCTACGTCATGTCATGTCAAAGGAGAGGTCAAATATGGCCATATCCTGCGACTTCTCTCTTAACGTCCTAATACCTGCGTTTTCGATTTTTTTTGCTTTTTTAACGATTAAATGAAAGCTTGCCCTTCTGCCAATGTGTATTTTTTTAATAAAAAAGTTTTTACTTGACCTGGAGGTGGTACAAGAGAAGAGCTCGAAAACAGCGGGAAAAACGCGGCTGCCAGTGGCTTCCCGCATTTTTCTGGCCAATCAGAGAGGAGCAGGAGGGAGAGCTGAACACGCCAGATTTGGCAACCTCGTTCCCAGGGTCCTCTTTCTTCCTCCCTCGAGAAAGTACTCTGGTTGCGGCTGGTCACGTGTCTGCTAGATTTTTGCAGATTCCAGAAAAATGATTGGAGGGAAGGGCACGACAGTTAAAGTTTGTCTCCACCGAGCTCACCTACTGAGTCCAGTAGGGAGTGGAATTTGTAACCTCGGCCGAACTCACAGCGAAGGCATTGACACATTCGATATTGGAGTTTAATGCACCAAAGTTCGGCTTAAAGGTTAGCCCTGCATTTGGCTGAATTTTCCCGTCGATAGTTGGATGGTCTTTGGAATTTGTGGTGGTGAAAATAATTGACAAAGAACTTGGAAATGACGACCACAGCAATAAATGAACCGCGCGGTGAATTTAATTTCATTTTTCATTCGGCAAAATCACAACGTAGGTATTTACTCATTCGTTTAGAATTAAATACGTCGTTTGTTCGCCTGCAAAGGTAATTTTGAATTTCATTGAATTACTCTCCCATGGACAGTTTGACGGTCATTCCATTCTCTTGCTGCGAAAACAAATTACGAAGAACTTGACATCAACAACGACTGAGTGCTGAATACTAATAACTTGATTAAGCAGCTTATATTTTTCGATCGGCAAAATCACTACGGAGACATTGATGCCTTCGTGTAGAGTTTGATACGTCCAGTATTGGGCCAAGAGACTAGCTTTGAATTTGATTGAATTCATCCAATCGACAGTTTGACGGTCATTCGGTTCTCTTGCTGTGAGAAATTCCATGAAGAACCTGACAACAGCGACATCGATCGCGCGTTTGCAAAATCCAACGGCTTTCGCTTTAAAACTGTTTTTGCGGTAAGTCCAATTTTCGGCCAAGAAACTAGCTTCTCATTTAGCTGAATGCATCCCGTCGATAATTTGACGGTTACTTAATTCGTTTGCTGTGAAAAACTGTTTAAACTAATCCGAAGCAGGTTGTTGACGGTTTTTAAAAAGCACTGAAAAATACGCAAAGTTCCCTCTCAATTAGCATCTCATATTCATAGAAGTTCAGATCATAGCGACGAAACATTGGTCAGGCAGGATCTCTGACAAACAACTTGCTTCACTTTCAAATAAATAACGTCTGTATAGCAGCGCAACATTCACCTCCCTAGACAGTGCTGACTTAATTTAAGTTGAGGACCCACCCTCTGTGCGGCTTTGGTTGGCATACGTAGACACGTGACCAGCCGCAACCAGGGTACTTTCTCGAGGGAGGAAGAGAGAGGACCCTGGGAACGAGGTTGCAGATTTGGCTGACCCTATGATCATGGCCATCATGACGTCACGGCGAAAGAAGCGCGCAAATGCACAAAATTTTCGAAAATGGCGTCGTCGCCTCTCGCTAATACAACATTTTGAGGCGGATTTCTCCAATCATTCCAGCTTCAAATGGTATTGTATTTGGATCTCAAGGAGTGATTATCATTTTTCTTTCTTGAGAGGTAAGTAGATTTTGATTATAACTGAAAAATCTTGCAGATAGTGTATTTAAAGTGTCACAGTCATCGCTCTCCGGTGGAAATGTGGGGCAAAATTTTGACTATTCGCCCTGTAAAATTGCAATTTTTACGTGATCGGTAACCTAAAGAAACGTGTAACTTGGTCACAGAATAGCTTATATGTATAGGAAAACATTGTATTTGAAGATGATTTTGAAGAATCAGCAGCAAATGTGATTAGTCCATTTGAGTATGAAACATCTGAGATCTCGTGCTCGGAGTGTTCTTTCACAAAACTGAAACCTTTTCACATATTCTGCAACGGGCCTAGCAAACAGAAATATTATCCACAATGAAGGAAATGAGAACTTTCACAAACAAGAACTTAAGCTTAATTATTTAAATAAGACAAAGCCTGCCTACTGCACAAAGGTGGTTAAAATGCAGACAGGATAAAATGCAGACTGCATACTTTTTAAGAATATTGTATTCCCATTTCCTTTATACAGAGCTTGTGCTCCGTTTAGCCTGAAATATACGGCACAGGTTAGCCGGTGTATGGCTAGCTCGATCTTTCTATAAATGAAAATGGGAATATGATGTTCTTAAAAAGCCTGCAGTCTACATTTTACCCATGGTTCGCAGTCTAGTCTTGTAAGACTTTTCTCTTCTTCATAGGCCACTTTCGTGCTGCTTTGACCATAGGTTGGTTGTTCAGAGTATATTCAATTTCCCATAGGGAGCCTCTGTGGATGAGAGAGTACAAGGCCCCATTTATATGGTCTCGGGTACTGAAGACAACCCTATCAGACCCTTCTGAGGCAACTTTATCAAGTGTTCATATGACATGAAGTGGTCCCTCCAGGATTACTTAAGCCTTTTTTCATACTCCAGTGCTCAGTTATCCTCCTTCCTTTGGCTTCCTTTCAGTCATTTGATCACTGTGGGGTTTTGTGAGTTAATTTTGATTTCTTCATACCATGAGTTGCCCCAAGTAGGCCAGTCATACATGTAGTATTTTGATGAAAAAAGGTTATCAGGCCTACCGGGATTACCTTGGTTATGTTGCTAAGGGTGACTTGTGTTTCACTTTCTCAACAAAAGGGTGAAAGTTAGCTTGTCTAGGGTCACTGGGGCGAGGGCTTTCTTGGTTACCTAACACCAAATAAGGGGCCTCACTGTCGGCTGCAATTATGTATGCTTATATAGCAAAACTTGAGTTCCAAACTCGGTCACCTTGAGTTCCTGTTGCTGAATCTTATTATCTTTACAAAATTGGCACAGTTGATCAACAATTTAGGAATTTAAGTCTGATTTATTTTAATTCCTAAACAATATTGTAACTTTCCTTTAAGTAAGGATCCAAAAGTGCTTTATGCAGAGTGTTTGTTGTAGTTTGTTTGACATGCTTCAGAAATTTTATTTTTCCTTTGTGCAGGTGAGGGTGCTGAAAAAATTTTATGTGAAAATCTAAAGACCTCAGTCCAATACATTGATACTGAAAATGCGCTATTTAATGTTTTATAAATTATGATATTAGCTCCACGTACATTTACCGCATTGTATCTGCACTTCAATGTTAGATAAATGCGCTTTGTACCATGGAAGATTTGTTGACTGTTGTTTTCACAATAGACAGTTTTCCTTAAGATCAGTCGCATTACGTGTAGTTTGAAACCAAGCCTGTAACGTGGCTTTGAAACCTGAAGCCCAAAACATTTATGTAAGGTACTTGAAGGTATTTACTCTTGATAAAAACGGGAAAAAAATTAAAATTGAGATGAAGTTGAGTATATTTATTTTCCTAAAATCAGGTGCAATGATCTTTCCGGACCGCTTTTCCGTTAACATTTGTCAAGAGGTTTGGTACAAAATAACCTTATTAAAGCTGATATATTCTTCAAAACTTGTCAGACATGAAACAAGAGTACGGATATGATTGCATCTTTCGTATGCGGGGCTACAAAGCTAGTGTAGCAAGCAGAAAAAAGCGTATAAGATGTGGATCGCGCGAAACGTGATCAACTGTCATGAAGCGCGAAAGAGGAGCGCGAGCGAGAAGTTCGGCGAGACGCGCGAGCGCGGAACGCGCGGAGCACCTTTGATAAACCTTTGGTCCGCGTCACAGGCATCTTCGACCACGTCTTTAGCAAACCTTTGACTTGAATCGCAGACAAATTTGATTACACTTTTGACCCACCTTTGACAGTGCGCAAAGGCGTATCAAAGGATCACCTTTAACCCTAAAAACAAAGGCGTTCACGGGTGAGTAAAAACGGCCTTTCACGCCTTTGATTTTGGTGGCAAAGGTTTATTCAAAGATGATCTTTGATTCGCGTCAAAGAACGTGAAAAGCGCGAAAGGTGGCCTTTACAAAACCTTTAACCACACATTTGACACGCGGTAAAGGCGATTTTTCGTGCCGTGCGAAAGCTAAACCAGATAAGCTTCTTATTCGGATAGAGTAACCTGTTAAAGCATTGTCTTATTGAAAGTGTCCAATACTCACCTCTTGTTCAAGTCTAAAATTAGAACGTTGAACTCGAAAGCCGTTTTGTTTACCAAGTCATTAATGTTTGGAACATTTTGTCAGATGTAACAACATGCCAGCATTTTCACTTTTAAAGGACAGCTGAAGAGTATTTCTTAATTTTATGTTACACATTATGCATTCGTAACTTCAACTTTGTAAATGTAGAATAGGTGATGTTTTAGACTTTTAGCTTCTAGCTTTTTGTGGTATGCAGGGCCCCCCTGAAAACCGGTGACTTGGGCTCCCTGTTAAAATACCTTTTTTTTATTATTATCATTATTACCAGAAATACATTGTAAGACAAAGTTTAACACTTGTGCAACTGGTAGAAATTGTAAATGCAATTCTTTTATGGATATGACATGGAAACAGCGATGGGAGAATTATATATCTTGAAACTACATTGTACATAAAAGTTTATTTGCGGTTCTTCTTTGATAATTATTTTGTTGTTTTTTTTTTGTCAGGCCATTCTATGGGGCGCCTTGCAAAGGCGAAGCAAGAGAATACAAAATCTGCAATACGCAGGTAAGAGAAAACGTCAATTGTTTACAACTTTTTATTTTAACACGATTGATGGCAACAAATCTGATTTGGTCTGATTTGGTTCGTGCTTCCTGGGAACGCTAGGCAGGAAACAGCATATAACGATACATACACCTATGTTAATGCATTGAGTAAACAAAACAACAACATCAACAACAAAGACAATAATTTAGGCTTAAATTTGAGTACATTTGTGTTTTTTTTAGATACGATGATAGATGCGAATGCAGCCATAACACTACTGGAAAAACGACCTGAAAAAATATTCAGGCTTTGAACGGGATTCGAACCCACGACATTTGCATTACCGGTCCAATGCTCTCCCAACTGGGCTATCAAAGCATTTATCATCATGTCTACATTTAATTGCTACTGTTGGACATCTATTACTATTTGAATTTTTTTTTCAGGAGTGCCCAAGTGATGAGAAAAACTACAGACAAACACTGTGTGACGGAAAAATGCCCGGTACTCACACGTACTACTACGGAAGTGACAGTAAGTAGATAATTAACAATTATTCCATGAGCGCGCCTTGGATATGAGATGGTAAATACCCAACGAGGCCCGTAGGACCGAATTGGCTATAACCAATCTCATATCCAACAAGCGCGAATGGAATAATTGTTTCATTAAATTCGGTAGTGTACTTGAAAATTATAGCTTAATTTCATTGGATTTTAATTGCACAAAACGACCGGAAGTTAATGTGGCAAAAAACAACAGCAAGTGGGAAATCACACGACATGCGCGCCGTTTGTAAACTTAGTTGAATGAAAAATTTGAAAGCGAAGCAAGTGAGTCTGCTGAACGAAAATTACAATCATGCACAATTCAAGAAACGTCTACCAAATGAAGGATATACAACCTTGGTCAGAAAGTTTGAAACGAGTTCAAGTTTCAGTCATCGAGAAGAGTAATAATTGTGCACTTGCACATCACAGTTAAAAATACTGCCGGAAGCTTTGATCGCCATGTGACACAGACGTTGTGCTAAAATTATTCTCGGCAAGAACTCTTTCAGCGTTCCCTTGCTGTGACTGCCTTAGCGTTTCGAGCTGGATGTGTGGAGCTGATTGCTGGCCACTGTTTCAGAATCAGGGACAGAAAATATCTTAGCGTCGGATTCATCTTCAGAATCTGCGAGGCCACCCTGATGGTTTTTTTGTGGCTGGAAAAGAACCGAGCCGACTTCGTTCAGCTCAAAATAATCAACTCCTTGAGGGTTTTTTCGCAAGGACAGAATTGTTGGCTTTAGCTGGCGTTGATTCTCTCGTCCTCGTCGGCCACAAAAGGGACCGAGGTAAAACTAGGTCGTCCTCTGTAGCTGTGTGGGATTTTTGTTTTCTGCCGGTTCGAGCTCGCCGCTGTCGAAAAGTTTCTTCATCTGCTCATTGGAAATTGGTTTCTTACCGTTTCTTATGGACTACGCCGGTAATGTTCAGAATGTTGCCCGTTTTTCTGAGCTCTTTTAAGAATGCTCTAAGGCTCTATTTGCCTCACTAAAAGCGGAGACATAATGGAAAACGGTTCAATTGTTGAGCGGCGGCGAGCAAAGGAAACGATCAACTGGCGGCTCTCAGATGGTTCACTGATGAACTTTTGTAAATTGACGAACCATCTTTCTTCGTCGCAGACGTGCAAAAACTTTTCAGAAAAACATTCAGTTCTTCTTTTGACATTTCTTCCATCGGTTTCGAAAATTTGGTACCACCAGGACCAGCAAACCATTCGGTAACATTAAGGTAAATTATTGTTGTTACGTTATCTTCATGAGTGCGTAAAATCTCGACATTCATATTTGAAATTTTGCAACTTTTAAGGGAAACCTAACGGATACATACCGTTGAATATTCTCATCTCGAACTGTATGGCCTTTTTGTTGTTACTGGGGCGGCATTGTCCGTAATTTCTTGTGTTTCTTCTGTAGATAGGTCACCGAATTTGTTTTTTATTCCATTTTTTGGTCGACGAAATTTGGCTTCCTGTAAAAAATGTTATGCCGAGCGACATTTGCCGCATTAATTTCCATATAAGGTCAAACAAAGGTATAATGGCTGGTAACCGAGATACAGTGAGCCAATCAGAAAGCTAGAATTGTTTTATCCGAGGTTGAGAATTTAATAATCTGTGTCATTATATGGCAAAGTAGTCTTGAGGTAAATCCGAACGTTCTGACTTGTTCTTTCTTGGCCGAGATTTTACCATACGGACCGTTTCCATGGAAAGAATCATAAGCCGTGTATTGTTTTTTTAATTTTCGAAGGCGTGGCCTTAGTGCCATATAAAATAAGCAGGAAAGACTCTGTATGACCACATTTCCAAACACCGGGAAGAGAGTTGAAAATACAACAAGATGAAGAGTGTTTTGACGAACTTCGAGATGTTTGGATTTGTGGTCAAATACTGTCTTTCGTGTTCGATATATTACATCTAAAATTACTTTCTGATAACGATTTGTTAATGCTTATACGTATCATATAATTCAATTTCAGTCTGCTACGTGTATTGCAGAGCAGGGAATACGATAGCACGTGTTGGAATTGTACCAGACGGTCACAGATGCACACGTAATAAAGAAGACTTCAGTGTTTGCATAAGTGGACGATGCAGGGTATGATTTTATCATAGAGTCAGCGTAGCTAATTTACAGAAATAGCTCCGTCATGATAATCTCGTAGAGTGTCTTTCGTTATTCATTTGTCATTTAGTTTTCTTTTTTCTTCAGGGTGGGGCGGGGAAGTTATCAAAAAGAATTAATGTTGCGTTTCAATATATTGTTTTGCTTGGTCTTTTGAAGTGATGTTGCGTCTAAAGGGGGAAAAATTAGTTAAGTAGCCATTTAACAGAATAGGTTCGTAATAGGCCTTTTCCGAGTGACCTTGTACCTCTGTTTCAAGACGAGTCTTCGTGCAAAACCGTTCACATGAAAATGACTTTGATTAGCACGAAAATAAACATGTAGGCGGAACACATTCCCATAAGAATGATTTTACACGAAGACTCGTTTTGACACAGAGGCAAAAGGCAACTCAACAAGTGCCCTATTATGATTTGTTATGCTTTTGCAATGGTGTCAGCCGGTAGGCTGTGATCACGTGCTGGACAGCGAAACAATGGAAGATCGGTGTGGTACGTGTGGAGGGAACGGAGACTCCTGTATGAGGGTTCTTTCAAATTACACAGATTCTCCCAGTCAAAACGGTAAGAAAAGCCTTTACGTGACTTCCTGTGATTACTTCACTCTGTTACTACTAGAACCATTAAACCCGATGAAAATACAAACGCGTTTCAAGTAAGCAAAACGGCTCACTTTGCTACATAAGTTGTTTTAAGCATACTAATCGAGAAAGTGGTGGGGGAGTGGTGAAAGAGGGTTGGTGTACCCTCATTAGGGTTTTGACACCTCAAAAATAGTTTATACTGAGTAAAAATATCAAGCTTTTCTTCATCTTCTATATTTTCTAGACGTCGTCTTAGGAAGTCAGAAACTAGACAGACACCTTCCATTATGTGGCCACCAGTGAAGGCCCCAAGGATGTCCGCTTAACACAATTTAAATTTTATTGTATTGAACAAAGATTAAGATGAAAACATTATTCCAAACGTTTTGAAATTTTCCTCAAGAAAATTGAAGGTGGCATATTCAGGATGGCGGGCTTAATGACGTCATAAGCACCATATCTTGTAGAGTAAGCTAATATTTATCTATTAAAAGCAAAGCAATTTTGATATGTTCTATCACAACGAAACCTTTAGGGGAGGGGCCATCCACCATCCACCTCCCCCCTCTTATACCTTGATCGGGTGAGAGTATGTTTTGGCTTGTACGTTCGAGGGTTAATATGGTAAGTGTTTCTCTGCTGAATCTCAACCATAGGTCCTGACAACGCTGCCTTGGTAACTGAACTTCCTCTGGGTACTAAAGACGCTTTCTTTGTAGTGGCAGACTACACATACAACTCTCTTGGTAAGTGTTGGTATTGACTGCACCTTAGACACCAAAAGATTGGGAACAAGTCAAAGCTTAATGAAATATTTCAAGTACATGATTTTTAGTAGGCTTACTCAAGTTCAAAAGCTGATTTGGATAAGTATTGGGGTCTAAACGTAACCGAGAAACGCCTCAAAACAGTAAGTTCCCTTTTTGGAACCTCTCTATCAACAAGAGGTTCCCACCCCCCCGCCCCCCCCCCCCCTGGTTGTTATTAATTAATAAATTGATCAATTAATTTATTTTCTTACATGTTCATTAAACAGCTCTTTATTCTACTTATGCTGCTGTACCATGCTTAATAAGTAATGGTAACTGCACTGAGTTCGGTCGGTTATCATAAGAGTGATAACAAAATCGGACGACCGCCGGGAGTCCGATTTGCTTATCACGAGTATGATTACAAACCGAATTGGACGACACGAAGTCTTATTAACAATTAACCATAAAAATTACAATTTCCGAGAAAAGAAGAATAGCCAAGTTATGAAAGAAAGGGAAAATTTGCATTTAAATACCTACAAAGGAGATATTAACCATCCAAGGCCACCGCGCCTCCTACCGGCAATCAGGCGCCAAAAACACAAAAAGCGCGCGCACGCACGCAGGTAAATACAACTTTGAATGTCATTGGTTGATTTAAACTACAACTTTGAATGTGATTGACTTATTGAACTGTCCGATAACAAACTGTCCAATAACAACTTGGCAAGTGAATTAGTGGAAAATAGGAGTTTTTTAAAACCAATCACAATCGAGGAAATTGCAATTCTTATGATTAATAAGAATATTTTTTAAACCCCTCATGGACTTGTGTCCTTGTTTATTTACTTCTCATCGAAGGCGGTAACTTCTAGCTGGTCATTATCATATCTGTTCTGTGCTGAATGTCTTCTGAACTCGCCTCCGTTTTTTTCTTTGTCTATCTTATCCTTTGCATGACATTCTGTTTTTTACAGGAGTGCAGGATGCCAAAGGCAGTTACATAGTTGGGGAACATCTGGGAAACAATAATCAAATTAAACCTGCTGCTGGAACAATTATACATTATCGCCATAAAATTAGAAGAAAGAAAGGTTCCAAAGACAGCATAACAATAACTGAGCCAACTCACGAGGTTCTGAGAGTAGTGGTGAGTGTTAATTTGTTTACAGTAAGCCACGAATGGGTATACCATCTGATTACCCTTTAAGGTGACAAATTACACTCACAATCCTGGGTTTCTGACTTAATTTGTTCATCGTATTGAGAAATTTCGCGCCAAACGTTGCCATAGTAATTTGATAATTTCACATTAATCACCCATGATATTACGTAATCGAGACCCCCATAGCTTGTGGTTATTCTGCGGGTGGATAACGTCCTCCATCTTCTGAACAATCAGGGCCCGGTGGTTTAGGGCGCTGCTGTCGTAATCCGGAGGTCCCGGGTTCAAGGCCTCCACCCTGCCACTAGCGGGATTTGTTTCGCGGTAATCCCGAGTTCAAACCCTCGATCGCGCTTTGTAAATAGCCAACTGGTCTACCTCCTGCCAGTTGGGATTTTTAACTATGTTACGTTTATTTGAAATATTTGTTTCCTTTATTTCAATGGCATGGCTGTAACTAAGCTTGGTTCTTGTATAGCTAAGTGCCTGACCACTAAAGAAAAAAATAATAATACATTTTTACATTTTACACGTTTTGATTTGCAACATACCGCTGCTTGGTCAGTTGATGAGCTATAAATTTTTTATTTTTTTTATTTTTCAAGTATGTGAAAAAAAGTGACAAGTCTGGGGGCAATCCTGGTGTGAATTATCATTATTTGGCACTGGGTCAATCGCAAAGCTCTTCAGCTTTTAAATGGGTTTCTGGAGATTGGTCTGCTTGTTCCAGGGCCTGCGCTGTCGGTAAGTGTGAACGCATTCGCATTTAATTTAGTTATTAATAGATCTGGAGACGACATCCAGGGGGCGTTGCTAAGCCTCAAGATAACCATCCAAGATTACCATCCCATGTAAGGTTTTGAACATTATTAAAAGCCAACCTAAATCTTACAAGCTTCAAAAAAATCAATTTTTTAAACATTTTACGGACAGTTATAAGGAATTGGACCATTTTATCATCTAAATTTTTAATTTTCTTGTTTTAATTGTTCAGAGACTTGATCCAATGCTTTGCTTTCTAATATTTTAGTGTATCTCATATCTTAATTAACAATTAGACCTGTAGCCCGCAAGGGCTACGGGTCAATAGCCCATGAGGCGAAGCCTCATGGGCTATTGACCCGTGGCCCTTGAGGGCGAAGGGTCTAATTGTTTTAGTATCACCCAACTATTCGGACAGAAAAGGCAATAATAAAGTTAGCAAATGCAAGTTGAAGAAATATTTATTTGCGAATAAAACGAAAGAAAGCGTCACGCTCGATTGCGCCAATTTCGCTACTCGAGGACTATTACTAATAGTCCTCTAGTAGCGTAGCGAATCAAAATGCAGGATTTGCATTAGTCCACTAGTTGGGTGATACTAATTGTTTATATTATCGCTGCATGTTTGAGAATCTTTCTATATTTTAAATTTTTAACACGTCATCTTTTTATTCTGTAAAAATTTGTATGAGGGCCACTGGTTTTTCGAAGATTACTGTTCTGTGTTACTCTCAATGAATAAAGTTGATTATTATTATTATTATTATTATTATTATTATTATTATTATTATTATTATTATTATTGAGTCATATGCATTTGGCTTACCGTTACTAAGAATAGGATACAGTGTAATAAAACTTCGAATTGTTGATTTTTAAACAAGAGTTTAGCTTTCCCATACGGTGTGCAAAGCTTATAAATTGCAATTGAATCCTAGCTTCTATAACAATAACACTTCTCTACAAAAGTTGCCTATGTGTTCTCGTATGTTACACTGAGCTTGGGCCGCCTTTGGCTTCGCAACGTACCATGACTTAGAGATTCACGTTTTTCACAGGAAGTTGTAAATGTTGGATGTACATTCCCTTTCATAGTAAACTCCTGGTTAAAAAAGTCTTTGCTTTATTAAATTCCAGGGTTCAAACGTCGCGATGTACGATGTGTAAGAGTAGATGATGAAACTCCTGCTTCCGATTCTGCATGTCCTGGAGAGATGCCAAAGGTCGAAGAGTGCAACACTCAACCATGCAAAGCAAAGTAAGCTATTCACACCATATGCCGCATAGGCTCGCAGTACAAGCGTTGGGGTGCAATAGACAGGGAGGATTTAAGTGATTTTCTTGATCAAATTGTTTAGAGAATAAAATAATCATCAATATTATCATTGATCCTCATCACCCCTTAGGGGAGCATAGGGCTTCCACCAGTAAACCCTCCAGTGCACACGAGTCTCTGCTAATGCCTTGGCTCTCTCCCAGGAGTAGCCCACTCTTTCCAACTCCTGCAGCATGGACCGCTTCGAGCTGTTCTTTGGCCGTCCAACTTTCCTCTTTCACTGTGGTTGATAGTTTAAGGCTTGTCTTGCCCCATTGTTGCTATCTCCCCTGAGCATATGGCCAATCCAGCTCCATTTCCTGCGCATCACTACTGTTAACTAAAACATCACTAAACTACAAGACAAAGACAAAGAGGTACAGAGGAGAAGCTCTACTTGCCATGGATAACTGAACTATAAATGATCATACAGCAAAATCGCCACAACCATGTAATAATTCTTTCTCAATTTCAACGCCCAGCCATGGCCATAGCCATACTAAAATTCTACCCGAGGCAATCTCAGAAAAAAAGGCTTCTTTCACATTGATTTACATTTTTAATGCATAGCCTCTCAGGTGAACTTGAAATAAATAAATAACTTCAAAATGCTCAAGCCTGGTTCATTCGCAGCCAACCCTTTACCACCCGCATTGTAAGCATATGACACCTGTGTTCACAATTATTTCAGTTTTGGTTGTCAAAAGATGCTATGATATATGCATACTCTGGTTCACGTAATACTTGTACCCTTGTCTACACTCCTCAGGTGGGTTATCTCGAAGTGGTCGCATTGTTCGAAAACGTGCGGGCGAGGGAAACAAGAGCGAACTATCAGATGCTTAGCGGAAGTAGCTCAAAATGATTTCAGAGAGACAAACTCGTGCTCAGCTCCAAAACCTCAACAACCAACTTCCATGGTTTGCAATCAATATCCATGCCCTGCGAGTTGGTTTATAGGAAACTGGAGTGCGGTAAGCTGCGGCTATTTGTAGAATTGAATTTGTTCAGTTAATTAGGCGAAAGTCCAGTGAACCAAGACCGCTGAATCAAAAGACTTAAAAGAGCCAAGACGCATCCTTACAGCGTTAGTCTCAAGGTGAAGTAAAATATTCGCAAATACCAGTGAAAAAAAAATCAACTACCTAAAACCTTGTGCATTGTGATGATAATAATAATAATAATAATAATAATAATAGTAATAGTAATAGTAATAGTAATAGTAATAGTAATAGTAGTAGTAGTAGTAATAGTAATAGTAATAGTAATAATTATAATAATAATAATAATAATAATAATAATAATAATAATAATAATACTTATTACAGGAAGCTCTCTCACCTACCGGTGATATACAAAGAGGTCCTGTTCTAAATATTTCATCAGTCACAAAATTGTTTCATCACATACCTCAGCGTTTTCCTTATGGTTTTTGTGAATATTTTACTTCAGATTGAAAACGACTGTTTACAGATGGCTATAAAGGCTTTTATAAAGCAGTCTTACCTAACTCGACAAGGAACCATTAGCGAGCACTAACAGTGCCCTTACTAACAGCATGCATGCAAGTACTGAAACCGAGCACAAAGAGAAGACCTTATTAAGAGGGTGTCTGTAGAGAGGAGTTTGTAAAATCTATGCCATAATGTAACGGAGACGGAGAAATAGAAATTTATTTGTCATATCAGACCCATATGTGTAATAATTTTCAAGACGACAATATTACCACAGCATTAGACTTCAGGCTACCAAGTCAATCGTGCAAACTTTTATGGTAAATTTTCTATCGTGGTCCAAAGTATTTTAAGTCTCTTCATCTTGAGATCACTGGCCCTTCATTTGTTGTTTCCTTCAGGAAAAACTTTAAATGTCTATTATCAGCAATTATTAATTCTGTTAAGCGTACAAATATGGCTTGTTATCATACATTGAACACACTATCTCTTTTCTGATTGACCGAAAGCGTACAATGAATTTTCGAAATCAGCGCCTGTGACGTCATCTAGCTGCAGGTTAGACAATAATCATGTCAAAAACACTCAAGGTCACGGGTAATCATGTCATGTATGACTGCGGTGCATGATTTCTAAGGATAATCATGTCAAGTTCCCGCGCTTTGACTCCCATTTCTTTTTCGTTCAATGTATAATAAAACAAATACTAGATTCGGTTTTTGTGATATTCAGAATAATCAATGTCTCGGTAGGGGTTATAAGCCTCAGCCTTCGGCTTCGGCTGATAACCCCAACCTCGACCTTGATTATTCTGGCTATCACAAAAACCTCATTCAATAATTGTTTATAAATTCGTCATCTACCATAGTAATGTATAGGTTTAGTCATCTTGTAGTTCTTGGGAGGGAACCTAAGTGTAGTTTTTATTAGGTTCCCTCGTCATTTATTCTTCGATTTTTTGTATCTTTTTTTATGGCAAATACAGATAAAATAAATAAATGAATAATCAAACTTTATTTGATTAATTTTCAGTGCTCCACAAAGTGCGCGATTGGAACAAAGCGTCGTCAAGTTCTATGTTCAAGAATCAACGAACTTGGAAACTTTTCCGTGATTGATTATGAGTTCTGTCGATACCTAGACAATCCACCTCCAGCTGAGGCGCCGTGTAACGAGGACAGTCCTTGTGGACGTAAGAACCATAGCTTTTATTTCAGTAACGTTTTGCTGAAAAAATTAATATAGTCGAATCTCCGGTTCCGTCCACCTCTGATAATACCAAAAGTTTCCAAGTCAAACCACTAAATTTGGAAGCCCTTGTAAGCGACAACCTTTCGTAAGCGACCGCGACCACTTTTAGAGCTAAAAGTTTGAAATTTTCTTTTGTTTTAACCTCCCTTAAGCGACCATTTGAAAGATAATAGAGTGTAAATTAGATAATAAGGTGTACGTTGTAACATATCGCATTCCTGGTTAGTAAAAGAAACAAAAATTTCTCAGTGGGTAGTACCGGATTTTTTCTCGAAATTGACTTTTCACATGAATAAAACATTTAAAACGGGAGGTAAGTCTCTGCTGTTACCACATGCTAATGAGGCAAAATTTTGACCCAATATGGTCTAAGCTCTCGTGAGCGACCACCTTAAATATCAAACCTTGGTGTTCGCTGACGAGAGGTGGTCGCTTACGAGGTTCAACAGTATAAGTATTTGAAATACACGTGGAAAGGAATAAACAAACCTTTAAAAATGGGCGACGACGAACTGACAACTGGGATGGCCTCGGGATGAACTAGAAGCCCATCGCGGGAGGGGGGTGAGAGAGGCAAAGAATAGAAAGACTCCTGGTTGTTCCATGCTAATACAACTGGAGGTAGGCGGTAGGGTCCAATGCAAACATTCCTTTCCAGTTGCTCACCAACAAGGCGCAACGCGTTCTTGTGAGAATTTTCAGCATCAGTTTGTGGACATTAGTCAAAAACCGCAACCGTGAAAACGTGTCTATTGCATTTACTGAGCCAACAACGAGGCTTGAAAAGCAGAAATGCACAAGATTGAGAAGTGTTTAGTCAATTAAGAAATTATAGCTGTATGCATCAAAAAGACATTTTTCTTAATTTTATCCCACTCAGCGAGAGCGCCCCTCTGCCATGACGGCCATCTTTGTTCCAATGGAGGAACGTGTGTATCAGACCCCGCTGGATACAAGTGCGTCTGTGATAGAGGATTTACAGGCATGGAGTGTGAAAGTAAGTCACATCACAAAATATATTATCAAACACTTCAGCTCAACGTGTTTTAAGTCCGCCGATGTAATTGTTGTTTTTTGATCATAGAATCACGAGAAATGATTCAATGTTATTTGTCTGTTTTAAAGACTGAATGAATAACTATAGTTCATATTTGTGGGCCTGGTTAGCAATGGTATCTTTGAGGGTAAAACAAAGCTGGGCGCCGCCCAGATTGCTCTATTTTAGGGGTATTAGACGTGCATCCCTGCTCCTTTAATGTGGGGTCCCCCTCCCCCTTCCCCCGGGCTTGAAGATATCATTGATTTTAACTCCATCTGCTGCGTTAAACTTCATGCATTGTTGCCAAATGGACTCACATATTATAGCTTTGATCTTTGATGTTTCCGACTGGGACAGGGGCCTTGTCATCAGCATCAAGCATTCGTTTTGTTTTTCTTTCAGTAAAATTAGATCCTTGTGAAAAGACTCCGTGCCAAAATGGTGGCACGTGTTCCCTCGGCGTCATACATCATTACGACCATACGTGTCAGTGTCCGCCGCGGTTCACTGGAGCGAATTGCGAGAGTAAGTGGAGTATGAAAGTGAAGAATGATCATCGCAGTAAATTTTCCAATTTAAGCAATTGGAAAGAAGAAGCCTGAAAAAAATCAGGGCTTCAACGGGATTCGAACCCGTGACCTCCGCGATACCGGTGCCATGCTCTACCAACTGAGCTATGAAGCCACACATTGGGAGCGAGGCCACTTAATTGAGTTCATATCTTCCCGTGAAGAGTGAAATGATGTCAAGATTTATATAAAATAATTCATATATGAACTGCGGTTGTAGATGAAAGTGAAGGATGATCATCACAGTAAATTTTCCAATTTAAGCAATTGGAAAGAAGAAGCCTGAAAAAAATCAGGGCTTCAACGGATGTATTCTATATAAACTATGTGATAGGCTAGAAAAATCGCGCAGAACATTAATGGGAAAAAAAACAAAAAAAACAAAAAAAACAAACAAACAAACAAACAAACAAACAAAAAACACGATAAAAATGACGTAACGCTGGCTAATATCTAAACCAAACAGTCTTGTTTGCAAAGTGTGAGTTACATTTTTCTATGATTGATTGCTCTTGAGGATTCGTAGCATACTCACTTATATATATGTTATTTGCCGGCTGGGAGGTCCGTATGGTGAAAAACTGTGACCGAGGTCTTGAAAATGCTGCTCGAGGCCGCAGGCCGAGGGCAGCATTTTCAAGCCCGAGGTCACAGTTTTTCACTATAGGGACCGACCCTAAGCAGTAAATTGAAGGCGAAAAATGTTAAAGTTTTAAGGGAGTGTTTTTATTTTTCTTGAAGATCACTATACGTACGTAGGAAGGACTTTTTATGTTATTTTTTATATTATATTATTTAATATTCTTTGTTATTTAATTACCGTTGGATAGTTTCCAACTTTACGCTTTTTAATTGTAAATTTGTTTAGTTCAGCAATTTATAAGTAATTTTTGCTTGCACAGAGGGGCACTAGTTTGTCCGTCCCCAACTGTTAAGTTCTGTTTTCCCTCTTTAAATAAACGTTTTATAATAAAAGTCTACAGTTGTATGTTGCAGCAACATTGCTCATCCCTTACCTTTCTTCACAGCTAAGGTAACCGCCTGCATGAGTGATCCTTGTTTAAACGGAGGTACTTGTACGGATGATGGTTCATATGACAAATACACATGCACATGCCCAGAAGAGTTCGCAGGGGAGCGATGTCAAGGTAATTTTTAAACTGGCGTTTTTTTTTTGTTTGTTTAGTTTTTTTTTTATGCTAACTATAAAAACTTAGGCCCCGTACACACTAAGCCGGAGAAATTTGGAAAAGAAAACGGCGTTTTCACTCTGAAAACGAATCAAATTTTTCCGTCCACACTACGCCGGAGAACTTTGAAAACAAAACGGCGTTTTCACTCTGAAAACGAATCAAATGTTTTCCGTTCCAACATGCCGGAGAAATTTGAAATCGGAACAATCACCACAGGCGTCCCAAATTCACGTTTCGAGGAATCGATTAATTATTAATGAATTATGTACGCGTATTGAGTGGGACGTGATCTTGTGTGCAGTGACGCGCTCTAAAAGGCATTGTATGGAGTTAAAAATAACGAAGGATAAAAAACGCGCAACGAAATAAAATGTTACTTTCTTTTTAATAAAATAAAGAAAATATAGTCTCCTTGCCTGGTTTCTTTTGTCCATTTTGGCTATTTCATCGGTTTTCGTTTTTTTTTTTTGAGGTGTTTGTAGCAGCTTACTATAGACGAAGTCAAGGCTGGATAGAGCTGTTTCGAAAGACCTGTAGCACGAGGCCGCGTTCTAGCCGAAATTCGAATCCGCTGCTCGATTTTACCCCCCAACGCAAAGAAGGATAGTTTGTTTCTCCCCTTTTCTGCTCGGCTTGGAAAAATCTTCCTCCTTGCCGCTCAAATTCGAACGATGTTTGCCTCACTACTGGAGCTTTCAACTTTCCTAAGTACCTTGTGACCGTCCTTTCGACTACGGCACAGTTTGAAACCATTAGTGGTATTAAGTTACAATGAGGCGTCAAAATGCTCCCGCGGGGTCGTCGAGAGAGGATGGTATTTTTTAACGGAAATTTGCGACTGTGTACCCGTCTGGTAAGTCGCAGTTGTCGCGCTGGAGCGGTGGCTAGTGTTGATTTCAAACTGTGCTGTAGTAGAAAGGACGGTCACAAGGTGCAATCACCGGTCATTTTTGGATTCTCTTTTTAAAAAACTCGGACGGGGAAACCATGACGTCATCGTTTTGGAAACGCTCCGTTTTCAAAGTGTTTTCCGTCCGCACTAAAACGCAAAGCCCCCGTTTTCAAATTCCTCCGGTTTGAAGAGCGTGACGGATTAGTAAGGTAGGCCTAACCATAGAAATAAAGCTGCGTTTTCAAATTTCCGCGGCGTAGTATGGACGCGGCTTTAGGTGACAGGGCAGACGAATCCCTTGATCTACGCATGCCCGATTCGCCCTTTCTTGATAAAAGTTTCTCAAGTTCCGAGATCTTTTTCTTTTCCTGACAATTTTTTTTTTTTCTTTCATGTTTTGCAGTTTCCAAATTTTATCACATTGGATGTTTCAATCATGACCCAAACGCTGTTCCAGTACTGGAAGAAAGACCAAAACGAGAGCTAGATATCAACAAAGCCTCTGCAGCAGTTATAAAGTGTGCAGAACTAGCCCAGGAAAACGATTACAACTACTTCTCTGTAGGACACAGGGGAGTATGCTACTCTGGTCCACAGGCTAACGAAACTTACTTCAAGAAAGGACCGGCCCAGACCAAGAAGAAGTGTAGTTCAGCTGGTGTTGGAAAAAATGGAGCAGTTGTGGTGTACACATTCGGTAAGTCTGCAAACCTTAGCGGGAATAATTTTGCTGCACGCAGTCTTTTGAACTCCACTTGTGAAGTTCTTTATATTTCTCAAACTCATTAAAAATTCACCAAGTTAAAAAAAGGAAAATTACAACCGTGAAGAAGATTTGGATACCCGGGTCTTGTAAATTAGCACAGACTTTGACGATGTTTCTTCTCCTTAGTTTTACATGAGAAGATATCAAACACCCCGAATTTCGTGCAAAATACTCTGCTAGCTGCGCGTCGTATTTTCAACTCTCTTCTCGGACTTTGGATATTCCGATGAAACACTGTCTCTCGTGTTTGACTTATGATATATTACATCTTGTTGCGTTGATCATTATATGCCAGGCTAGCCCCGCGAGCGGGAAACATGAATGAACCAGCTGATCCCGCGGTGTGTAGTCAATTTTAAATTTTATTACTATTTTTCTACACTGTCTAATGTTTAGCATGACAGATCGAAAAGAACATTTTCAAGGTGCACTTCTGCACACATTGTTTACATTTCAGCTTAAGAAGTCATATCATGTAGCTTGAAATATTTCATTTGACCAGTAAACAACAATGGACGGGTGTCTGGGCAAGCAGTGACAAAGATAGCTCATGAAAAGAGATACTATTTTTTAGTCCTTATACCGTTACCTATTTAGTACCTTTATTTTTAGCTTTCTCTTCAAGAGAAAGGTAAAAATAAAGGTACTAACATAATATGTGATAGTAGTAGTTTTGCACTTTAGGCACGGCCGATGTAGGCCAAGCAACCTACAATCTTTGATTCACATGGTTACTGAAAGTGGGGTCTAAAAAGGTAAAAGGGGAATTTTCTTCTTACTATGAAGATGAGATTTGAGGTCACTTGGACTGGCATCCACAATCCAAAAAATCGGAAGGACTGGGATTTTGGTAAAACATAGATTGGGAAATGAGATTTGGGCAAAATTTAGGCCGTAAAAAAATATGTATTTATTCTTCGTCCACGAACCTCACAGAAATACGACTGAGGAAATAATAATGCCCTTTTCAATACAGTTTCACTTAAATGAAGTAGAAAGACAAGGCTGTCACTGAATACGTCTGAGTGCTTAACCGAAAAAAAAAAACAACATATGTTGGAAATCTAGTAATCGGACTTATACCAGAACCGGGGCGTTTAAGTCCCTCGTTTGATTGCTGTGTTCGAGCGGAAGTCATTGGTAAACTTTAGGTTCGTTCCTTTGAGATGATCCGGCCGGGTCAGGGTCAGTCATTGATCCACGATCACTCGATTCACGGTGCCTTAAAAAAAACAAAACAAAACAAAAAACCAGTGAACCCGCTGTGGGCAAAGATTCATCGGTTCCTTTGACGCAGCATGATCCAAGTGATCTTGAACTTGATAAACCAAACGAACGAACCCTTCAACGTGTACATTTTAGCTGATACAGAACTAGTCATTTTAACTCTGTAGAATTGCAGTTAATGTATACGTACTTAATGTTCAATCTGCCGTGCTGCGTATTTTCATTGTTAATGCTGTTACTAGCTTAGCTGCCCTGAGAGGCCGCAAAAATCCTGGAATGTTTATAGCATTGCGTTCTTACCGTGTTTACTCTGACTATTATCATAGAGCCAGTTCCCTCTTACTTGCCACTTGGCTGTTTCCGTGCTGCCAAGCGAAAAAACAAAGCTTTGCGAACAAGGTACATGAGCTTCGGCAACCAAGGGAACAAAATCAAACAAACCACTATTGATCAGTGTGCACGCATTGCACGTGCCAAGGGATATACGTACTTCGCCGTGCAGAATACTGCGGAATGTTGGTCTGATGAAGACGCACAGAATAGGTACAAAATGCTGGGCGCTCATGGAAAATGCAAGGATGGAGTGGGATTGAAAGGAGCAAACATGGTTTATCGATTCAACGGTATGAACGTTAAATTGTTAATCTAAACTGTTCACTGTATGTATCGTCACGGGCGTTTATCGAGATAAACATAACACCTTTTGCACCCAAGCAAGCTACAATGCAACCAGCTGCAAAATGTAGATACACTTTGTGCGAAAAAATGGCTTTATAAACTGAAATGGATCGCAAATACCAATTTTTTCACAGAATATAACAATTAGTCCCCATCTCCCCGATTAAACGTTGTTCATCTAAGCTTTGTACATGATTTTGCTTAGCTAGCAACATTGGAAAGGGGTGAGAGGGTAAAGATTAGCGCGGTGAAGAGTTTTCTCTCAAAAGGATGTCTCAACTACTTTTGCAACTGGTTGAAGCAAGTGTATCTTTCAAATTCAGTGACTAGGCCTTATATAATTAGAAAAGATAAATAAACACCCCTTAGTTGCAGAGACAGGCTTAGAAAACCCAGCAAAGGAACCCCTCTGACTACTACGTTCCAAGGAAGAGAGGATGAAGAGTAAAGTAGTTAATTCCCGTTATTCCCAAAGTCACATCTTTCTCAAGTTATTTTTAGAACACTTCTGCAGGTTTCTGAAATTTCAGGATGGTCTAGATGTAGCCAATCCTGTGACAAGGATTCTACACACGTGACAGCCCAAACTGCTTTACACTCGTCTTCATCATCCACAAAAGAAAAACATTGACATAACGCGCGTGGTAACGTTTACCGTTAAAGAACTGGCTACCATGTCTTAATATAACTTGACTGGAATTACCTTGAGAATAAGCTTCATATGGGGAAACATTTCTCTTACCCCTTCATCCTTTCTTAATCCCAGGGGCAAGTAGATAGATTCTTAAGGGATGCTTTCTATCCTATCAAGGACTTCCGGAAGTTTCAAAACAGGAAAGTTTCTAAGAAATACGACTGACTGGCTGACTTACTGACCGACTGGCTGTTCGACTGACTGGAATGATCAATCTACGTTGCCGCTAAAGGTCCTAAAATAATAATCGTATCGATAACAAAATTCTCGATCGTGATTGGTTCTTCGCGCGCCTGTTTGTCACGTAATCGGCAAGCGATCACGTGGGTGTCCAATTACAGGTATTCAATTTCGACTTGTTGTAATTGGACACCTGTAATTGGATATCCCCGTGATTCGCACGTCAATTACGCGGGCTTCAATGGCCTCCTTCTTAATGCTCTCTACAGCTTTTACAACTTATGGAAAATACCACCGACTTTTTCTCTCAAAGAAGTTCTCAAAAGACATTTTTATCTCGAAAGTTGTTATTGATACGATTAATTAGTAATAGGACCTTGTGTCGTACAATTTAGGGAGAAATCGTGCTCGTTAATTTCAAATCGACCTCGCGCTGCGCGCTCGTCCGATTTTGAAATTACTCACGCGATTACTCCCTGAATTGTACTCCACTAGGTCCAATTACTCTTAGTAATGTATATAATTGTATGGATTTAGTTCTATAACAAAGTACTAACTGACACAAAATGATTTTTATCTTGCAGAATAAAGCGGCAGAAACTGCAACTGATGTAGTTGACACCTGGATGTCTAATCAAATCCTTACACGATGGACTACCCTACAATGAAATCTGCTATATAACGTATTTAACAAGAACAAAACTATTGCTTTAGCTTATTTACGTCAGCTTCAAAGAAAAGACATGCGTGTCTACTGGCGCGGTCATCATCATCGTTATTATCGTTAAGAGGAAATAATCATAAAGGAATTTAATGTAAAACGGTTGGGATTGCTTTTTTTTAGAACAATTAATTTGTTAATTAAACAAAATTTAAATGTTATAAATAAAGAGTTGTAATCCAATTTTAGCGTTTATTTGAAGAAACGTTTGATAGCCAGATTCAATATATTTCATGTTTCTCTTATTTTAATGATGCATATCACTGTGATCTAAGGGCCACCACGGACTAGTCACTTAATTGTCGAAAACTAAATGTTATCGACAACTAATTGTGTCCAATGCAAGCATTCCACACATTGGGCACGGAGTGTTAGTTGTGGATAACTATGTCCCACCTCTGAGTGTTTGGGAGCTAACGTTTACTTCGCATGCTCAAAACACATGCTAAAATGTGTGTTATTTAGCGTTAAGTTGTCGACAACTCATCTCACACACTACGTTTTTTAATTGTCGATAACAAATAGTTGTCGAAAACTAAGTGTCTAGTCTGTGGAGACCTTAATACTCTCCTACTTCTGTCCATTTGCTATTCTCTGGGACTTGGGTGGTCGCTTGACCCGACGAGCTGGAACTATCCAAATCAAAATAGTGCACCCTTAGACAAGATCATTTAACTTGGCGGGAATCCGATCGCTCGTTCTTCAGACACTGTACAGTCATGATCTACAGTTTTAACGCGATCGCATCATTAGTGCGATCCTCCAGACATCAAGACATGATCAGTCAGTTTGTTTGAAGAGGAATTTGAATGCCCCTGTCCAAACATCCATTTGTGACTATAACATCCATCATGAATGACTTATGAAGTCCAACATGTCCGCACTGAAGACTTACCTTTACTGATTCTGAAATCAGCGCGTAAACCTCACATGTCAATTTAATTGGAAGGAATAGACGACGGAATTGGAAAGTACTTGTAGCGTGTTAAATTCAAGTTGAGACAATATTTGCCAGTCAGTATTTGTCATGTTACATAATGAAGATTATCAATTTGCAACCAGCTAGAGAAAGTACTGTGTATGTTCCGGTTTTCTTTCAGCTGATTGGTACTATCGCAATTATCAACTATATTTTTTGAAAGGTGGCACTAAATGCAGTTTAAGAACAATGTTGATTTAGTTAACTCTTAATGAGGGTAGAAATTATGAACATGAATAGTATAGACGACAATATTTCAACAATGGTAAGATTCCCTTTTCACCCAGTGTTATGACAAAGAAATGTGCCACTGTAATGTCACTTATGTATATTGTATTTAATTCATTCAGACATGTATTCTCGTGTATTATAATTACGCGCCACCAAACAGTTTCGTTCCGAGCCCATTGTTTTAAATATCAAGCAAAATTAATCGTAGCGGGTAAACTTCTTAGGCGATATTACTAAAGAAGTGAAACAGAATTATCGGTATTCTCTAGGGAAATAACTTCAACAGTGGATATTAAAAAGGACCAAGCTGTCAAGAGAACAACAGGTAAGGGGAGACTATTAACAAACAAAAGCGCTAGATGCTTCCTTGTTAATATAATAAGATAATTCAATCATTTTATAAGAATATTTGCAATTATCAAGAAATAATTTTAACCATTCTAGCAGTGTTCTAACCCGTGGAGTGAAAATGTTAATACTTGACTTTTCTGTGTTTTTATGAGTCTTCTATGCGTTTTCGATCCATGCAGTTGACTTTAAATCGACACTTCTTTGTAACGACTATAAATATACACTTCTTTGTAACGACTATGGCGTTACGGCCGTCTAATAGGTCAATATATTAAGCCGTTTATGCAATTATTTACGATTAGTTTACATACGAGACACAAAATAAACGAACGCCTTTATTGCAAGAGGTACCTTTGCAAAATAATACCGTTTATTAAAGCAAATAAAATTTTCGGATGCCTAGTTCCTCAAAAGGCTAGTTTAGTTAATTCAGTTCTCATCACCCAGTCTACTACAATAAGGGAACAGTTCAATACATCGACTAAATCAAGCGCATACGGAAAGGCCTGAGACGAATAAAACCTCACTTACAATTACATATTTCATGTTCAATTTCTGGAGCTACTTCTTTGCTATGATTGCATCTGTGTGTGTATTTCTTAATTGGAATGACTTAGTAAATCATTTCTCCCCAATAAAGCGTTGTAGACACGCGTTGTACACTCTTTCTTTTTTATAAGAATTTAGAAAACAGTACTAAGAAAATACGCGTGCTGATTGGTTAAAAATCGTGTTTCTATAACTCGATGGAAAAACAGAACTAGCACGAGCTGTCGCCGTATTGATGGCGCGAGCAAAGAAAATTTACATTTTGATAATCAAAGTTAACAAGTTGTTTTCCTTTGTTTTCGTCGCGGTGTTTTCTAAAAGAAGTAGAAAACATGTTCTCCGTGTTTCTATCGAGCTATAGAAACACTCGTGAAAGTTTGGGAGAACTCGAAAAAGCTGTGGAAACACGAGCCGCAGAGCAGTCTCGTTCTCCCAAACTTCCACTCGTGTTTCTATAACTCGATAGAAACACGGTATATGTTTTCTATTTCTTAAATATTAGTTTTATAAGAATATCGCGGCTGAAATAGCGAAATTTTAAGATTATTTTGAAAGTAAACTCGAGGCTGAGATTTTGAAAAGAATATAATTTTGTGTTGAAAATTTGTTAAGAAATTACAATTACATGTTTTTAACGAAGCGGTGTAACATTCCTTTCTGTAAACGGCAGAACTGGCCAAAAAACAACCAAAACAGCACCAGCCATATGTTCGATGCTAGTAACATTTCTGCTGGAAGTTATGTGTGTCATATCAAGTTTTAAAATGCCCACAGTCTGTTCCCAAAATTACTTCAACGCCATCAAAGTCAATCAGTATAAAAACGGAAATGTCATAAGCTGTCTTAAGCTGTAATCTACGAATATTCAAAATAATATTTTCAGCCTAAAATCGGCAGGCAAATACGAAAATTCAACCTGAGCTGGAAATAAACAATATACTTATAAATAAAAAAAGAGTGTATTCTCGGTTTACGAAACTCGGACAAAGACAAAATTGCACGATTGCACGGTATCATTTATATCACAAAGGTCGGCTGTGATTGGTGCATTTCGATCCTCCTATTGTTCCATTGTTGCGGCGAGTAGCTGTTCCCTCAGCGGTCCGCTGTTGTACCGTTCTCCTGTTGTTGTATTTCTTGATCGTGGGTATCCATACTTCAGGAATTTCGATTCCACTATCCCTGTTGATGTTATTAGGGTGAAGTCTTATGTGAATAGCTTCCTTGACCCTACGTGTGTACCAGTGAGGATCTCGATCAATAAACTTGACATCATTCCAGATAGGATAGTGGGCGGTCTCGTGGGTGTGTTCAGAAACGGCGGAGGTCTGGGTACGGGCGAGTCGTATATCCCTGTCGTGTTCTTTGATCCTCTCCTACATAGATCTTCCTGTTTCCCCGATGTAGACTTTGCCGCACTCACAGGGAATCCTGTAGACAACACCATCTTGTTTAGCCGGGTTGACAGTCTTTCGACGTAGAGTCACTGTTTACCAACGTACCGATCGAGGGCGCCGTACAAGCCGCGCTACCAAAAATGGAGAACGACGCAGGCCTGGCTAACCGCACGACACTTACACCAGTTCAAATCGCGGACCTCTTGGATTTCGTATTAAGATCTACGTACTTCCAGTACAACGGATCGATTTGCGAACAACGAGACGGCGCAGCCATGGGGAGCCCTGTATCCGCGGCTATTGCTAATCTCTACATGGAGATATTTGAAGAACAAGCAATAGAGTCCGCACCTTGCAAGCCTAAGATCTGGAAACGCTACGTAGATGATACTTTCACCATCCTGGATCGGGATAGAGTTGATGTCTTCCTGCAACACCTGAACAGTCAACAACCATCAATCCTTTTCACCATGGAGATCGAGAACAACAGCAAAATCGCCTTTCTCGACACGTCAGTTTACAGAGAACCTGATGGCCGCCTTACCACCAGTGTCTACAGGAAACCAACACATACTGATCAGTACCTAGCGTATGATTCACACCACCCTCAGTCAGTAAAGCGCGGTATTGTGAAGTGTCTGTACGACCGGGCTAAACGTCTCGTGACCAAACCATCAGTAATCGCTGGAGAGAAGAAACATCTGTCATCTGTACTTGTTTCTAACGGATATCCCTCCTCTTATGTACAAAAGATCACAAAGGTACGAACAACCCTAAGAAGAGAGCCTGTCGCGGAATTTAAATCCACCGCCGTTTTACCTTATGTCCAAGGAGTTTCGAAGTCTCTCCGCCGCTGCCTAGAACAACAAGGTATTCGCACCGTCTTTAAGTCCGACACGACACTTCGGTCACACTTAGTGCGACCAAAGGACACTGTCAACCCGGCTAAACAAGATGGTGTTGTCTACAGGATTCCCTGTGAGTGCGGCAAAGTCTACATCGGGGAAACAGGAAGATCTATGTAGGAGAGGATCAAAGAACACGACAGGGATATACGACTCGCCCGTACCCAGACCTCCGCCGTTTCTGAACACACCCACGAGACCGCCCACTATCCTATCTGGAATGATGTCAAGTTTATTGATCGAGATCCTCACTGGTACACACGTAGGGTCAAGGAAGCTATTCACATAAGACTTCACCCAAATAACATCAACAGAGATAGTGGAATCGAAATTCCTGAAGCATGGATACCCACGATCAAGAAACACAACAACAGGAGAACGGTACAACAGCGGACCGCTGAGGGAACAGCTACTCGCCGGAACAATGGAACAATAGGAGGATCGAAATGCACCAATCACAGCCGACCTTTGTGATATAAATGATACCGTGCAATCAGTCGACCTTATCGCCTGAAGAAGACTAGCAGTAAGCAGTCGAAACGTCGCGATCTACATCTCAAGTGACTACATCGTGAGACAAACGATAATACACTTTATTATTAAAAATCGTTCTGTTTTGTGAACACAGTTTGGAATCTGAGTTACGCCGTAATTTGTAGTCTAACTTTTAGTCTAACACTGGCTGTAAAACACTCTTTTGCCCTAATCTATCACCAAGAAATTAAATATATCAAATGTTTTATGTTTGAGTCATATATAAGGACATGGCCCGTACTGATGGAATACAGTTTATAGTTTTTTTGCCTTTCTTTGATAAAAGGTTTTTCTCTGTAGTTCAAAATCTGTTAAATTTAAGAGCAAGATATAAGCCGTAAAAGCCATTTTCTGAGAATGGCGAGAATCGGAAGACACTCACCAGAAATCTTTTTTTTTCTGCTAAAGTATTTCTTTGGGTGAATCAGTATTTGAGGAAAAATAATTTAAAGTTTCAACAATCTATTTGACGGGCGAAATTTTAACACGTTTGAAAATGAGATACAGTGGCACTGATTTTGAAGTTCGAATTGTCACATTTGTTTGAGAAAATAGTTAAAGAATAAAAACAACTTTCAAAACGAAACTTATATACACAAATATTATTGTATTAATTCTTGAATTGAGAATCAGATAAACAGTTTTCTAAATGTCGTTTGTAGCTTTTAAATCGGCATATAAATACAGTCGAGATTTGTGCCACCTACCCTGGGAGAAAATAAATGTCACCTTTGACTAGTCTAAATGGCACTGGTATATATCATTTGGTTAAACAAATCTGCATGGTACTTGGGAACCGCTGATGCTGCTCTTTTCACCGGAAAGTTATAGTTATGGGAATAAAATACTGTTGTATCCGGGCACAGTAAATCGAGGTGTCTTTATTTCGACTATTACTAATAGTCCACTAATAATCCAAATAAAAACGCCTCTATTTACTGTGCCAATACAAAGTACAGTATTTCATTCACGGAGCTATAAATTGGCTGATTAAAAGAGTCACTATGAGACCTTATTACCAATTGCGTGGTTAATACAGCGATTGTGGCTCTGACGAGTGTGCTCACTAACTTGGTAATAAACGTCGAAAACTAAACGAAAGGAAAATATAAATGACAAATAAACTTGAATAATAACGAAAGGGAAGAGTTAATGACAAATCAGATACATTCATTTGATGCCTGTCGCTAAAGTTACGCATAGACCGCCTGCGTGGACGTTTTGGTGCAGAGACTGAAATTGGAAGGAGACGAACAGCAGTTTGGAAGCGCCTCTGTGGGTTACGTGATAGTGGTGACGTGCGTTCGCTTGGATCATGGCGCAACGACTGGTGATGGAAATAAAAATGCCTCAAACAAACCACTGTCGTGGTTTGGCATCCAAAGAAATTGATTCAGTTTTTTTCCGGCCTAAGTTACTATTCCCTTATGTTGAAAGTGTATTGGAAAAACTTCACGCAGTTCTTTGCAATATTTGTAATATTTGATGCCACGCATAGACCGCCTGCGGGGACTCAGTTTATTTGGTACAAAGGAGACTGAGATTACAAGGAGACGAACTGCAGTTCGAAGCGCCATCGGTGGATGACTTCATAGCGGTGACGTAACGCTCCTCAGGATCATGGCACAACGCCTGATTTGTGAAAATGCAAATTTCTCAAACAAACCGTTGTCGCGGTTGGCATCCAAAAAAATTCATTCCGTTTTTTTTCTTTAGTCTTTCCTCCCTTACGTCGAAATTGTATTGGGAAATCCTCACGGAGTTCTTTGGCAATGTTTCTCTGCCTTCCCTCTCTCAACCCCTACTACCCACTGTACAACTACGCTGTGTTCTTTAAAGAAACATAACGGTCTTCATTAAGTCTTTTTCATAAGTTTTTTTTCGATAAGTCCTATTCAATTTCTATTTCTTTGTAAACAGCCCAACCTGCCCTCCACAGGTTGAGATTAAGTTTCAACCTGACAGTAAAAAACCTTGGTAGCTGCATTTAGCCACCCTTTTTTCTTCTGAATAATCAGCTTTTGTAGCTCCATTTATCCACCTTTTTTTTCTTCTGAATAATCAGTTTTTGTAGCTCCATTTAGCCACCTTTTTTTGTTCTCAAGCTTTAGATAAACCATCTCATAGAAGGCTTGATATAACCTGACTTGTTTAGTCTAATCCCGGTAATGACCTTACCTCTGTCTCGATAAGCCCAATACATCGAGAACCAAGTAAAAAGTAGACAGTTATTTTACTGGACGGAGTGTATTCGTTTGCTCTAGGGCTTGAAACTAGAGCATTACATTTTTGTCAATATTATTATTAGTTTTGAATTTTCTCTATTTTGGAGACTTCATGTTTCCTTCCATAGTTTCGTGAATATCTGGTCACAAGGCCACACCGCAATAGATTTTTCGCGTATGTTTTTCATATCGAAAGCAAATGTCTCCTTACTGCTTCTTTTCGATCTTTGTACTGGCACAGAATTTAAGTGGATTCTGTCTTAAAGGAATTAATTATGGCCTTGATTCAAATTCCATTTATACTCATTTACGACGTGAATTTTATATTCTAATTTAGTTCAAGATAAATCTCAGCCGCGCCGGTATCAAAAGAAACATCATAGGTCACAATCCTGAGTTTTCTTTTCAGCGTAGGAAGTTTCGACACTTCAAGACATCAAGTGATCTCAATTTACATTGTTATTAGCAGTCCAGAGATAGGGCTTCATCTTTAACATTCACACTATTAACACTTAACACCTTCAGTCTTTGTGCTTATAAAATTTCTTAAGGTTTTCGAAGTATAATCCAGACCCACGCATCTTCAATTTTACCAAACATACTGTTTGTATTGTATAAGGAGTATTATGCTGCAAGGATATAACTTTGAATTGAAGTCAACGGTTTCTTGATTTTCTTTTTCATCGCTTTTTTGATCATTTAGAATGTATATTCCAACTTTCCTGACGAGAAACGTTTTTTTCTTTCCTTTGATAACTGTTTAAATGATGTGAATAAGATAGCTCTTGGATAACAGGGATCATTTTAACTCAATTTTATAAGCATAATAAAGAGTCGGAAATCCATACCGCAGAAAAAGCTTTCAAGAGTCACCTAATTTTGTGTACTTACTGTCAAAATATCTTTTTTCACGATCCGGTGTCCAACAAAAATTTCTTCTAATTTCTTGCGAGTCTTAGCTTTTTCATTTTTTTTCAATAAAAGCATTGTATGATTTCTTCGCGATCGCCTATTATTATACATACATTTTAATTTCCCGATTTACAACGCTCCCGCTCAGTGAATGCAAGGTAGATTTATTTGAAAACTTCAAAAATCGTGATGTTTACAAACTGCTTGACAATGTTTTAGCTTATATTTTGAGAAGTAACTAAAATGTGTTTCTTAATAAAAAATATAATAATGGATTATTTTTACATGACACATTATTACTTTTTTCTAGCGGTAAGTTCTCCCTTGTAACTTGCGATGTTTTCTTTTTGTCAAAACTGACACCTTATTTGGATTAAGCCCATTAAGAGCTGACATTTTCTCTCAAAGAGTCCGTTCCTGTAATCTTAACGTTTTCGTGCGAAGTAATTAGATTTCGGCACCTGGTGCTATTAAACCGATTAACAAGGTGATAAAGTGGTGGTGCCTATATGAGATCCTTTCGTCATAAAACAGCCGTAGTTTCCGTGCATTGTTACGGAAGTTAAAATTCGTCGAACGATAAAAGATACAACGGCGTATATATATAAGGGTAAATTCTGTTAGAATAGCTGACCAGTCGCAAGAGAAGAGATCAAAGATCCCGCTCAGCACCGAACTTATTGAGGTGTGTATCTTTTACAATAATCTTCTTTGTTTGAACTTTCTTTCCTCTTGTGCTTAGTTATTATTTACGGACGACAAGAGGAAACAGTATCTTGAGTTCGGCAGTATCTTTTTCTAACCCAATACAATCGTTATAGTCTCGAATTAACAGTGATAGTTGTCGATTTTCTAGAGACGTTTTCGTATTGGATTAATGGCATTGCATTTCATCACCATAATGCGTGACTCAGGAAAAGCACCCCCTTCTCGATCTCCATTGCTGCGTCGCGTGAACATTGTTTACCGAGCACCAGTAAAACACATCAAATTGGACAAATATGGCCATGGGTAAAAGGCCCATAGCCGCTTTTAAGGACAAATTAATAACTGTGAGTTGTTTTTAATACTGAGTTTTGTTCAGTAAAGAAGCTTACCAAGAAGACGCCTTCTACAGTACATATCTAGACTCTTGTGATCAAGAGAGCAACATCCACTTTCAAAATTCTTGCGTGCTGGCGGATTCAGAGCATACAACTTCATTCTCGTGTTTAATAAGCACAACTTTAGTTGCAACCTTTTAAAAAGCAAGTGTCTATTTGTTTACACAAAAAGTGAGGTATTATTACAAACAGACTATTGTCATATTTCATGTCAACTTCAACACTTCTGTATTGCACGTGCAGAATTTGTCTTGTCTCGTCTTGTCTTGTATGTTGCCAGTTAAATTAAGTCACGATTGCATTGGCGTAAATTAAAATGGAAACGTTTTTACTCGATTTTTATCCTTGGAAGCAAATTTAAATTTTTTTCCTTTCTTATTTTGTCCTTGTTTTGGCAACGTTAACTATTTCAAACTAAAGGAATTATTTTTTTGTTTCTTTCGTACGTGCGTTACAACTTTTTATGGCTCTGCATTGTTACGTTCTTCAGGTCAAATGGGAAGGGCTTAGATGGTTGATTTACGTAGAGTATTTGTTTTCAAGAAGGAAACAACATTTTTTATTTTACAAACATGTTTCAGCGACATTCCTATGTCATCTTCAGTTACAAATGTTCGACGGTTGTGCATTTGAATTTTCACTGTGCGCGCGATTACGTTGTAGAATTACGCCATAAAATTTGCGTTAACAATTTAAATATTTGAATACACTGGAAACAAAGAATAGCATATATATACATACATATATGTTTTTGCTGTTGATGTTTTCTTTTTGCATTGTTCCTTTTTTTGCTCTTGTGTTTGTGATTCTCTTTCAACTACTGTTGCTATTCTTTGTTTCTGGTGTATCCCAATATTTAAATTGTTAACGTAAATTTCATGGCGTAATTCTACAACGTAATCGCGCACACAGTGAAAATTCAAATGTACAACCGTAGAACATTTGCAACTGAAGATGACATAGGAATGTCGAATTATGTTTTATACAATAAAAATGTTGTTTCCGTTTTGAAAATTGTTGTTTCTCTGCTGTTTTTACGACCGTTTGGAAGTATTTGTTTTCTTTGTAAGCAGGAAGATGAAGTTAGTGCCTTCTTTGATGTGCATACTCATTCATTTACCTTCGCTCCTATGCAGTGGTAAGTTTTACAAAGTAGCCAAATTATTTTTTGTTGCAGTTTGTAATAGTCAATGTGTTTGCACGAGAAATTGATTTTAACAGGCTTTATTTAAGCCAGTGTCGCCGTGTTGGTACATGTCCTTGCGTAAGATACTTAACTCCTACCAGAATGCGCCTATAGCCAGTCTCTCTCTTTGCTAATTCTGAGTGAACCCTCTTGTTTGTTTACTGATCCCTTGCTTTCATCTTTTAACTTGTCCATCTTAAAATGTATACAGCTTTACTTCAGAAATCAACGGCAGCAACGTCGGTTAGCCCGCACTTTGTTTCATATTCTGAAGGTTGTTTCGCCTTCGATAACTCACATTTCTTCTTTATTATTAATTTTAGGTGAAAACCTTTCCAGCAATGACACGGTGAGTTTGATAACTAGAAAACGAAACAACAAACTGTTTTAAAGTCCGTCGAAATCCATTCGATAAGTTGAATATAGCTGTTAGGCGGGGCATGTCTGGAGAAAAGAGATTTTTAAAAATAGTTATTAATCTGTTGAATATCGAATGATACTAAGCTAATTACGATATCAAGAAAAATAATACAGTTCACCTCTATTAAGCGTACAGTAGCGAAGTTCTCGTGAGTTGTTACTTTGTTTTTGACATATAAATAGGATATACGCTGTACTTCTGATAAACGGGCAATACAGCAGATGTTAACGTTCCCCAGCACTGACAAAAATTGTGTTCCCATGTCATTATTAGTACTGAAAATCACGGCCACACTGTGTATTTATTTCTCCTTAAGATCCTTAGTGATATTACCTGAGTTTGACTCCTTTACTGCATTTTGCACTGTATTACTAAACAGCTACCATTTTGTGTTGCACGTGGGAATGGAGAATTGAAAGAAACTTATTGACTTCTATAGCAGGACTGAAAGAGCGTTTCTTTTTGACAACCAATACAAGTATCAGGTCTACGATAATCAGCCAAATTATTTTACAACAACTTAAGGATATTAAAAATAGTAATAAAAAAATGCACCAGGAAAATGGAATATGTATTTTCGTTATCCTCCGAATGGTACGTGGCACTCGCGTTAAGTTATCGGATAGCGTGTGGCTGCCAAAATTTTCCATACGGAAGTAAGGGAAAATCTTATCACTACCCCATTGAGAGATTTAATCTATCGGACAGATCAAATTGAGTGTTCTCAAGAGACTATGCCATAGTCTCTTGGCGCTATGCTAAAACTGAAAATATATCCGTTTTTAGATCGATGTAAGAGGAATCACAATTGGTACGCCTGGTTCATTGCACTCCTCTCTTCCACTGTTTTATCTAAGGTGGTTCGTAATCCGCATCATCTAAATCTCCCCTAGGCTCAGTTGCCCCCTTTTTAACTCGCAGAAATTGTTTTCTTTGCACAAACCGATATTTTGGTATTCCTCTAAGTTGAGGTACATCGCCGAAAATGCACAGTTATTAAATATGTATCGTGACTCGTATCGCACATCGAGAAGAGTGGGGATATATTGTTATGTCTAATCTTGTGCTCAGCCATCAGCTATGCATGTATTTACTGATATTTTACAATTATTCCACGAACGCCCGTGGATATGAGATGATAGATAGCCGACAAGGAGCGTAGCGCCAAGCTGGCTATAGTCGTCACATATCCAACAAGCGCGAGTGGAATAATTGTTTCATTAAAAACGGCCCCAAAATATAGAAAAAAAAAATACAAACGTCCCAAAAGTGACACGTACGCTTACCATGTTATTAGAGCAGGAGATAATGGCTCATATATCATGATGGCTAAACCAATGAAATCTCTTGAATTGTATTATCCAATGATTCAGTTTTTAATAAAGCATATTATACATCGTTTTAAATGTCTTGTATTTTTAGAGTTCCGTAACGCTTCCTTCCTTACCGATTCTTTTGTAGCCACTTCATCATCTGATGACAAGCGAGGAAATCAAAAGGCTTTTCGGAGTGGAGCATCTGTCCAATGGTATGATTGCAATTTTATCTTTATACTTCAGTTGACACTTCTTGTTGAAAGGAAAAGTTACAAAAACTACAAAGATATCAAATCTGATGCGAGAAGCAATTTGAGACATTCTTTTCGGTATTGTGCCTTTTTTCTTCTGACGTTTGAAAGACACAAGCAAGTAAAAACCAAGATAATAGATAGATTTAGACAAACTTAAAACCGGAGCTCCCGGGTCGGGTTGTTCAAAGCCCGAAAATTTTGATTTGAGTTTTGTTACTTTGCGGGGAGGTTTTCTGTTTATAATATATACTTGTATGAATTAGCTGTAGTATGGCCCCCATGTTGTTTGACGTCGTGGTCGTCGTCGTTGGGCGCACGCACCCGCGATCCATGCCGCTAGCCATGTTGACCATGAGAAAAGAGTTGCATGGTTTTCTATTTCTATGCATACACGTGGTTCTGTTTCTATAGTTATGGTGTCACGATGTTTCGGCGAACTCATGACGCCATTATCAGGTCTTATCTCTTAAAAAATTCGCTCTCATTTATTCATTCCTTGATAATGGCGTCATGAGGTAGCTGAAATGTCGGAACTTGATATCATTAGTTTTTACTTGCTTGCGTATTTCAAAAGCATTTTTAATTATGATATATATTTTTTAAAAAATCACATTTACTTTTAGTCAATGCCAAACATCCAATTTCTAAGAAATTTGATCAACCGTTAAACGATCAAGTAGTGTGATAAAAAGAAAGGATAATAATTAGTTTTCTCCAAGAGAGGATGAAGGGTAAAAGAATTATTCATCCACAAAGGTCTTATTTCCTAACATAACCCCTGTCAGGTTATTTTAGACATGGTACCCAGTTCTTCCGCCAATAATGCTACCACACGCGGGCGTTGATGCTTTCGTGGAGGATGAAATTGCTTGTAAAGCAGCTTGATCTGTCCAGTTGAGAAAACTTGCCTCGCAGGATTTGTTATTTCTATGTTCTTGAATAACCATAATTAAGACATGGAAAACATGTACCGTGTTTCTATCGAGTTATAGAAACACGAGTGGAAGTTTGGGAGAACGAGAAATGCTGTGGGAACACGAGCCGCAGGCGAGTGTTTTCACAGCTTTTTCGAGTTCTCCCAAACTTTCACGAGTGTTTCTATGACTCGATTAAAATACAGAGAACATGTTTTCTATTTCTTTTAGAAAACACCGCGACGAAAAAAAGAAAAACAGCTTGTTTACTTTGATCATCAAAATGTAAATTATCTTTGCTCGCGTCAGCATTACGTCAAAAGCTCGTGCTAGTTCTGTGTTTCCATCGAGTTATGGAAACACGATTTTTAACCAATCAGCGCGCGTATTTCCTTAGGACTGTTTTTTTAAATACTTTTAATCCTCTACCTTAGTGCGGCCTTTTATATTGTGCAAAGATTAACAGGTAAATCTTGGTCTAAGCTTTACTGCTTGTCTGTTTATTTGTCTTTTAGTTCCTGAATACGATGTCACATTACCGTTTAAGGCGGATGAAGGAGGCAGTTTTCTCACATATTCGCTGGATCACCGATCGAAACGAGATCTGGCTGAGGACGATAACGATAATGCAACATATCATTACATCATGGACGTCTCGGGAGAACAGCTGCACCTTCAGGTTAAACGTCACACCAATTTCATGGCTCCTGATCTGCAGCTAGAAACGCACGATGAAGAAGGCCGACGAATTACAAAACCGGTTTCTCGAAAGTCATTCGTAACTGGAAAAGTGGCTTCGGACTCTGATTCTATGGTGGCGTTGAGTGTTGCCGACGGATTGGTAAGATCGAGTTTAAAACTTTCAATAACGTACTTCACATAAAAAAAAAAAATAATAATAATAATAATAATAGTAATAATAATAAAATCATAATTCTAATTAACGATTAAATTATGAGCTCGAGGCTGCTACAAGTCTGTTTTATCGTGTTTTATCGTGTTTAAATAAAGGTTGTCTGTCTGTCTGTCCTTTAGTAGAATTGTAGCTGAAATTGAGTTCACATTATCGTTTCCAATAATTTCTCTACAAAGAATTACTTCACACTTTTAGAACAAAAGCGTGGACTGATTCGCTATTTGAAATTTGCAGTTGTATACGCGCGCGCATTTTTTTTTCAACATTTCGAATTCTTGGCGTCAAGAAACTGTAAAATGTCTTCTTCCAGCTTTCTCAGGAATATAATTATCCAATTTTTTCTAAATATTCCGCGAAAATTTCGGTAAATCGTGAAAACATTACCATTTAACTTTGCTACCCAAATAATTAGTAATACCAGAAAGTTGGATCACGTGACTCCAGTCCTAAAAGAGTTACGCTGGCTGCCAGTTAAATCACAACTGTATTATCGTGATGCTGTGCTGGCTTTTAAATGAATGACTGGACAAGCTCCCGCTTACCTTTCGTCGCTCTTTTTAAAGCGAGCGGAGTTAAGTGGCCGTGAGACTCGAAACCCGCAACTTTTAAACGTTCCTCTTTGTAAAACCTCTACAGGACAAAGGACTTTGTACTATCGAACAGTGTCATTATGGAATAGTTTAGAAAGAAATCTTAAGCTAACCGAATCTCTGAATGTTTTTAAACGAAGATTACGAGGTAAACTCTTACGTGAATTGTTATCTTTATAATACAATATGTCACATAATTCTACCTTATTTTATATCATTTTTATAATTCCTTGGTACGTTGGCTTATTTCATTTTAATTCTAATGTAACTTATTCGGTAGTATTAGTTCTGAAAAGCCCCCATGGGGAGTGCTAATAAAATTTGTATTGTATTAACTTGGTAGGCGACCTCCAGTCACTGCACATAAACGGCTGGTAGTGTAGGATAGCTCAGCCAATCAATTTGCAGCATCTGAATAAGTATATTAGTATAATTCTAAAACTTAGCCAAAGAGACGGCACCCTACATGTAACCGGCACGTAAAAAATGTGCAGTAGAACGGGTACAACCTAAAACTATGTTCTGATTGACAAAAGAAAATTGGAGGCCGACGAAACCATTGACTGATAATTGGTGGAGGTGATATTAGCACCATTTTTTGTGCCAAGAGAGGTCGGAAAATTCGAGATAATTATTGAGTTTTGGAAGTCAAGCACCAATGAAACAACTAAAACGTTATTCGAGAAACGGTTGAACGTAGAAGATGTCAGATTCAGTATTGAAAATAACTGGAATTGAATCCGAGTTTTTTTTTTTCATAAATTGGATTGCTAATAGTTGGCCACTGAAATAGGCCAACACATTTAAATTTTAAAAGTGAAAGTGAAGAATGATCATCGCAGTAAATTTTCCAATTTAAGCAATTGGAAAGAAGAAGCCTGAAAAAATAAGGGCTTCGTTGAAGCCCTGATTTTTTCAGGCTTCTTCTCTCCAATTGCTTAAATTGGAAAATTTACTGCGATGATCATTCTTCACTTTCATCTACAACCGCAGTTCATATATGAATTATTTCATATAAACTTCACAACATTTAAATTTTGCTATCATGTTTTAGTAATTTTTCTTCAAACTAAGACGTAGATGGGAAAGAAATTAAATGTATGTTGTTTAGAGTTTTTAATGAAATCCTGTTTAAGCTAACTTTAATTTGCACTTGCCGAACGTGACTCCCACGCCATGATTGGCCGGTGTCACATTTGTGACACGTTTGGCCGGTGTCACGTTAATCTTCGTTTCTATTATTTGACAGACTGGGATAGTGAGACGTTCACGTAATACTTTCTTAATCCACCCTCTGCCCGCACGTCTTGCTCGGCACGTGAAAGGAAAAGAAGAGGCAAGGCCTCACTTGGTTTACAGGAGATCATCGCAGGAGGGAATCGACTGTCACACTAAACCAGGTAAGGGGACGCGTACATGAACAGACTCGTAGCTTTAAATACAGTCCAATTTAACACATCCAAGCCAAGAAAACCTCCAAGATTAGAATGTTCGAACCTTCAAAGGAAAGTATCTCTCAATCATGAAGTAATAATTCACCTATAACCAGTTCGTACGAAGGCATAAAATAATGTTTTTAGAAGCGCTGCTAGCGTATGCATGATGGCTATATGTGAAGGAACATGATTTAAATTAACAGCTGACTAAAACCACAAAATGACATAATCTTAAAATGCGTAGAAGCTCTATGCTGACCACTGCGGAGTGAGTATTGGTCTTTTTCAGCTTTTAGCAAACTTTACTAAAATGTTATACGGATAGACCTTTCGCCGGGTTTCTTAACTATTTCCCCCTGTTAACTATGGTCAAACAGTACCGATGAATTGAATGTTTGGATTACCCTAGAATAGACATGGAAGCATGTCAACAAGAAAAACTAAAGTAGAAGTACTCCAAGTCTCTTAATTTTCCAAAAACCGGGAAACGCCCTGGCAGGATGCAACCCTCAAGCTCGACGTCGAGTTTTACCTCCATTTTCATTCATACCTCGTTTGTTTCCTTTTTTTCTTACCCAATGTAATTGTGCAAAATTGCCTCAGCGAAGAGAGATGATTCAGCGACAAAACGCCAGTTACAGGAAGATAGCAACGATATTGGGATAACCCACAAGTACCTGGAAGTGGCACTACTTGCAGATGAACAAACCGTGGCCTTCCATGGAAACCTGATCGAGGACTTCTTACTGCTGATAGGCAGCATTGTGAGTATAAAAACCCTGTACATGTTATGGACAGTACGTAAATGATGTAAACATTGGAAGCTAACAATGAAATACACTGCAGAAACCCTTCTATCGAGGGAGAGGTGGGAATTATAAAATCATGTATAAATTGCATTCCATTTCGAAGTGTTAAAGATTTAGAGAAGACAGGAAAGGCAAGGTAACTGAGAGCAATTTAAATAGGATTGATGAAATGTTCTGATTACTGCTAGAAGCATAAGGCTAGCAACCTTACGTCATAGAAACTTGTATGCCACAGAAACCGAAACCGGTATAGCAGATGCGGATCAGAGTGGGAGAGAAATAAGCAGTATTATTTTGTTTCTAAATAATACTGTTTATAATAAGTACCGGCTTCCAACTCTTTCAATTTTATTTGCAGACAAACGGAATTTACCAAGACTCAACGATCGGAAACATAAAGATTAATTTCGTGGTCACTCGCCTTGTTCTTATCAAAAATACAGAGGTAATGCTTATATTTTGAACAGCTTCTAAATAACAGCAAAGTAACAGTTACTTAAAGGCTGTGGTCAAATATTAGGGATTTCTAACTATTTTAGATTGCTATCCATTTGCTCTATTTGTAAATAAATTCTATGCAAATTATCGTTTACATAAAGATTGTTCTGGGCCCCCTTTTCGTGCACAAAATATTGTGGTTTAATTCAAAAGCCGGGGATAGGAATTTCGGTGATGAATTTTTTGACAAGAACCCACCAGACTCCAGAAGGACATCTTGTTTACTCCAGGCACCCAGTAAAGCAAACACCAAATACATTGCTCGCAGCTCCGGCTTTCTATGTGGGCTATGGAACCCTCCTGGCGGGATTCCCATATAGAAAGGACGGGGGTGCTTGTCGTATCTTTTAGGAGTTGAAAAAGCGACTTTGGTACGTTCCTGTTAGGGTGTTCAGCTTCACAAATTTCACAGCGGAAACTTTTGCGGTCCCTTTTACGGTATTGAGCAGAAAGATTTGACAGAAGATCTTGTGTTATTTAAGAATTGGTATACCTCTTAGGGGTGAAAAAAATTCAAACCACGCCCACAAAACTGGATCTAAGTACCTTTTAGGAGTTCCTTTCAACTTACGACGAGCACCCCGTACTTTTTTTATACGGAGTCTTCCCCTGGTCCATGGAGATGCTTGTGATTGGTTTGTTTGTATCTAAGTTTAACCTTGCCAGCATTGACGGCGTGATTCACTTTTTTCTTGTCACAGCTTGGTATTGATCCATCTGATCAAAATATTCCTCATAAGGCTGTACTTGGTAAAGTAGGTGAATGGGCTCGGAATAACAACGTAAATGATCAATCAGATCCACTGCAATTCGACATAGCTGTTCTTATTCGCAGGTAAGTAACAAATTTCCAATCATGGATAGTTAACAATTATTTGACGAGTACGAGTTGGATATGAGTTCGCTATAACCATCTCATATCCAACAAGCGCGAGTGGAATGATTGTTTTACTAAAATAAGAGAAAAAAAATGCCCCTCAAAATACATTCACGCTTACCATATTTGTAGAGCATGGTGAAATGGCTCAAACACCATGATCGCTAAGCCTATGAAAACTCTTGAATTACATTATCCAATGATCCAGCTTTTAATAATTATATTCAGTCCTATAGTGTAAAATGTTCAAATCATTTTTTGGGGAATTTATGAAATTATCGAAAGAATGCAAAACTAAACCTGATGATTGTAACCAAAAACAAAAACAAAAACAATGTTTACATTTTGTGAACTCGAATGTGATATCAATCTAATGTGTTATTATTACTTTCATTTTTATCTTCTCAGCGGAAAAACTGGAGGTAAATTGGAACGTATAACTCATCTTTATATTTTTAATTTTTGCTGAATTATTTGTGAACTCTTTACCACGTTTAGAACATGAAGGTAACTAATGTATAATTAAGTCTAACCCAGTGCCGACTACTTTCTACTTTTGAGTCTATTCTAACTATCTGCTGTTGAGTAAGCAGTAGGTATCTTAATAGTGAAGCAATTTGCGCGCGCTCATTGGCTAATTTTCAATGAAAATAAGCGGGCAGACACATGAATTAATAATTTATACGATGCGTCAACGAGCGAGAGCAGACAATGGGTTTCACCGTGCTGCTTTTTAATTATAAGCACTTAAAGCGACAATCAAGGTTGTTTTGGCAAGTCATACTGTTGCTATGGTAACTTATTATGTCACAAAAATGATACCAACGCGGTCACCAATAATTGTGTAGTTTTATGATACTACGACTGTTGCATCAATAGATAACGAGGGGTTTTTATGATCCATCAAAATGTAAGTCTTGGAAAGTGCTGGAAACTGTCTTGAGCCACCTTAAGAAACAGCAACTTCGTTCCCAGGATCTCTTGTCTGCCCTGGGAACGAGGTTAAAGAAACAAGAGCAGTCAGGAGACCCTCTTCTTATGAAAGCCCGCCAGATGTAAGAGCGATGTTAATGGGAGGTTATTCTCGTGAAGGAAGATGCTGTTTCGTTCGAAATTTAAGCAATAGAGCACTTTTTCCGTGTTTACATCGCCTCATCTAAGGTTCGGAGAATTCGAGACAGCTACGCAAACCCTCGACTACGTCTCGGGTTTGCATAACTTTCTAGAATTCTCAAAGCCCCCCGAAGGTTTAGATGAGGCAATGTAAGCACGGAAAAAGTGCTCTGTTGCTTTTATAAAATAATTTTAACCATTTAACCGTGTTTACATACTTTCATCTAAACACACCTATCGACCACTGAGAGCGCGCGTAGTGGCTCAGTTATTTCATAAACATGGATGTTGATGCTAGTCCTTTCTATTTCCCTTACAGCCTTAGCACGGTTTGGTGGAATTTGTTACTACAACGATGTAGCAAGCGTGGTGAAAGACAACGGTCTGCAGACTGCTTATGTCATCGCACACGAATCAGCGCACAAGTAAGTAAAAAAAAAACAAAATGTGTGGCGATGAGCTACTCAGTAAACTTGCATAGAACATACACCTTTTTTGTCCAATAGCCAGGCTTGGCTTAACAATTGTGTGTAAATATTAATTATGATAAGCCCCCGATTATTTTATATTTATCGATCTTTTTACACTATTTTTTTTTTTTTTTTTCACGGCATTCTTGAACACGCTGAGCATGTATATTATCCAGTTGCTATTAGATTTACCAATTGACCATTTCACAGTTGTCTGCTCGGTGATCTGGCCTTTGAATAGCAACCAGGCTGGAGTTGACCTTGTTTTAACCCTTTAAATACCAAACTTTCGCCAAAAAATACCGTTTTTAAGCGTTTAGTCAGGTTTTTTAGCTGCCATGACGCTAAATAAGCCTAAGTTTTGCTAAAAAAAGCTTTTTCTTACTAAAAGGAGAGATTTTTCGAGGATTAGGTAAAAAATTGAGCAAAACTTCAAGTCCGGGAATGCGCATAAGCCAAAATTTGGACTTTTTTTGCCATTAACCGTTCTCAATTTCGTTTGTTGGCCTTTTCCTTTCTGTTTTTCTCGGCCCTTTTACACTGGCTACCTTTTGCATTGTATGTTCTTTCTGGCTGCAGTGAAAAGTTGGATGTTAATTACGGGCGAAGTCTAGAAATGGACCTTGATCAATCATAGGCGTTGTGGACCATTTTACCACCGTTTTTGCACCAAAACTGATAACGTCTTTCGATTTGCGACGTCGGAATATCGTCGATATCTAAACCTGACCATTGTGCGGAAAGGGCTAGCCTAGCGCTACTATCTGCTTATCAAGAAATTCTGATGACATTTAAATTGATGACGTCACAAGTGGCACAAAGAGCACGACCATTAATTACGTATATATATGCGTAGTCGGTAGTCAAAGGGTTAATACAGACCTCATTGCTTTTGCCATGTAAATGCACCTAGTTAGCATTAGAACAACTTGATTTACTCAACAAAAGCGGTGAGGTCTGTGTCAAAACAAGGTCAACTCCAGCCTCGCTGCCATTTAAAGGCCAGGGGCCCGTTTCTCGAAGGCCCCGAAAAGTTTTCGCACCCGAAAAGCCATAGCGAAATCTCAAACCTTTCGACTAGTGAGCTTTTTCATTCATATGTTCTTAGGAACAGAGGTTCTCTTCAGACAAGAAGTTTCAAGCGTATACACCTCTCTGTCTTTAAATACCGATTGACTAAAAAATGGCTTTTCGGGCCCGAAAAGTTTCCGGGGCTTTCAAGAAACGGGCCCCTGGGGTCTGTTTCTCGAAGGTCCCGAAAAGTTTTCGCACCCGCAATGCCATAGCAAAATCTCGAACCTTATGATTACAAAGCTGTTTTATTCACACATTCTAGATATGAACAGAGATTCCCTTCACACTGAAGAAGTTTCAGGTGTATACACTTTTCCGTTTTTAAATACAGATGAACTAAAAATGGCTTTACGGGACCGAAAAGTTTCCGGGGCTTTCGAGAACCGGGCCCTAGGTCAGCGAGCAGACAACTGTAAAATGGTCTATTATCTCTCATGTCTTTAACACTTTAACTAGCCTTGTTATGTCGTTAACTCGTGACACCCCCATGCTCGTATATACTTCAAGTTATCCTTTAGGGCGGAGCTTCCGCAATGCAGTCCATTCGGAAGTAAGCCACCGATATAAAATCTATTGACTTCACCCTACTCAGTGTTGGCAACCGGCAAATCCTGATGTGCACCAGTTTTGAATTGTCTTATTAAGAATGAACATTGGCGAAAAAAATACATTGGGAATAAGGAAGTGTTCAAAAACATTAATTTCCAGGATTGTAGATAAAATGTGGTTGTGCGGCGCTTTGCAAAATGCCAAACTAATGAATTCATGGAAATCGCGAGAGTTTGTTGAATAAAAGACCGATAGCCCGCGGAATGTATATATGTTGCCAGCTACTGCGCTTCAAGATATTGAATACATTTATATATATAAATAACCGTAACAATCCATGCAATGCTAACATCGATGTGAAAATTGTTTGTCTTCTCACAGCCTCGGGGTGGGTCATGATTCTGAAGGTAACGTGTGCCCCAATCATAAAAATATCATGTCAACGGTGTTTCAAGGAGGACCTGGGTCTGTGGAATGGTCTTCGTGTAGCATGACGAAGATTCAGGACTTCCTAGTGTAAGTTTTTTTTTTCGCGATAGTGCGGACAATGAACGTTTTTTTGTTTTGTTTTTTTCTTTTTGGTTTTTTTTTTTAATTTGGACTTCCCCGTGTCCAGCTGTGGAGGCGTGACGGCCTCATGGCTCGTGCGCTTGCCTCCCGATCGAAAAGTCCAGGTTCGAAAACCTGGCCATCCCACTGACCATACCACTGGCCATCTCATTGGCCGAGGGCATTGCGTTGTGCTCTTGGGAAAGCCACTTAACTCACACAGTGAGCATATAAATAAGTACCGGCGAATTTAATGCGGGGGTAACCCTGTGATGGACTGGCATCCTATTCAGGGGGAGTACAACTACTCCTAGTCGCTTCATGCTACTGAAACCGGAGATAAGCGCCAGCTTGATGGGCCACTTAACTCGTATGCAGACTTAACGTTTGCCTCCCTCTAACAGAGAGCAATAATGAGTTTACAATTCCCCTCAGCGTGACCAGAATCATTTCAAGATCTGCCAATACTGAGTTATCCATTTAACTTTATTTTTTTTTTCCCATTTCAGGAGCAGCAATTCTGTTTGTTTGGATGATGTTCCTTCCTCAACCCGCCCAACACCCCAAAGCTCACTCCAATCCATGCTGCCAGGTCAACTAGTCGACGCGGATAAGCAGTGCGAAATCCAAAATGGGGTTGGATCCAGAAGATGCCCTCAAAGAGAGGTACAAGTGGAAGTAAACCGGATCTTACCAATGATATAGCTTTTGGAAAGGAGAAATAACCTGATACAACTATGATTTAGCTATAAAAAATTGCAAAAACACTTTTCTTAAAAACATCTAAGAATTTTTTAAGCGGTTAAAAAATACACGACGTTTCGACGTTCTCGGACGTCATTATCAAGTAAAAAAAACAGTATGAATATTCTGTAAATACAAGAAGAAAAAAAAACAACAGTTCATCAATAAGAAAGGTAAGATAAAAATATGCTACAAGCTAAAAAAAGAGTTAAGCACTGATGAAGTCATTCTGAGTGTTAAGGCTAGGCCTCAGTTTTTTGATGAAAAGCGTTTGGTAAAGGAAGCAGTACATAATAATAATAATAATAATAATAATAATAATAATAATAATAGTAACTTTATTTAACTCTCAAATTTCCCGTGGCACTTCTTGAGAACACGAAATTGGCCCTCATTAAGAAGATTTTTGTTACCGTGAACTTCTGAAAGGTGTTTACCGATAGCCGAATACTTTTGTTCGGCAATGCGTTGATGAAGGTGTCGGGCTACGATGAGATTAAAAAAGTATACATCAAGTCTATCAGACAAAATTGAAAATGGTGTTAAAGCTTCAAAGAAAAAATGAGGAGAAGACAATTTATTTTAGCTGAATTTCACTTCTTTTAGATTTGTTGAAAAATGTTTTAATCACATTGCTTCAGGGTTTTGCATGATCTTTCAAACGCCTTGCCTGAACCCTGAAAATCCTTAACCCTGAGAATATTACTTTAAATGAAAAGTGGATCTTGTAATGAAAGGAGAGGAAAAAAAGGTCTTTTGTTGCTGAATTTCACTTCTTTTAGATTCGTTTAAGGTGGCCGAACACAGTTTTTGCGCGCGCTTTTGCTGATGCAATTCAGCGCGGGCACAAGGACTGCAAGAAACAAACATGCCGTCAATAGAGCGATCATTTTATTTACTCAACACCCGCAGTATCTGTGCTATTTTTCTCTATATTTGAACGCAGTGTATTGATGGCTTTAGTCTTTTATTACAAAGATATATTAGAAAAGGTAACGATGCAAAGAACCCAGCAATTCTCAGCTTTTTCTTTGTTACCGAAAGAACCCAGTTAAATGCAGCACATGCGCAGTTGCTCGAAAAATTGAGACCGATTGCTTTTGCAGAAACTTGCCGATTTCTAACGATCCAGTCATTGGAATTTCAAGAAATTTGGCAAAAAAATAGTTCAGAAACTACGTGAATGATCTATCACAAAAAAATCTGAATTTTGACATAGGGAATTTTAAATAATTCAGAACATGCAGTGAAAACGATTTACAGCGAATTACGAAAATCGTCTATGTCAAAATTTTATTAGAACAGTGTTGACAGAAGGGATTTAACGTCAATTCGTAGTGGGCAAATGATGAAAAAAATCTAACGATTGGGTTTTTTTTTTAAATAAACAAAAACCATTTTTTAAGCCTTGTTTTTAACCAGCCCCATTGCCATGGCAACAGCACACACCATAGCCAAAATGCGAGAATAAACCCTTCTGAGGTTGACCTTGACTCTTGCAAAAAACGGGCGCCAAAGCATAAATAGTTTAAAAGTAATGGTGAATTAGGCATAGGCACTTGAAAACTGTGTTCGGCCACCTTACAAACTTCTCTTTCTATCACATCGTGTTGGGTCCCAAGTTTTGTAATGTCTTGCCTGAACCTTATAAACTCTTAAACCCTGAAATGTCACTTTACAAGGAAAATTCCATGGGAAGTCTTTGCAATTTATCAGCATCTCTCACATATTTTACATCGTTTCATTATATTTTTCCACTAAATTTACTTGTTCTTCTTTTTTTACATTTCAGGTTGAATGCGGCTCTCTTTACTGCACAGAAGATGGCTACTTGTGTCATTCTCGCTCGTTCAGACCTCTTGATGGGACGGCGTGTGGATTTCGTAGTGTAGGTCTATGCTTGTTGTCAATAGTTGTGTTAGCTCCTTGTTTGGGCTAAGAAAAAGTTTGCCAGCAAAAAGACGTTTTTTGCACCTTATTTTTATAAGAAGTCTTTTTTTGCGTTACTGAAGCTGAACGCGTTCCTAAGTTTTTAAAACAATTGATTCCAATATTCTTATATTGAAGAAAGGTGCCGAGTTGAAATCAGGTTGAACAGAATGAACAGGAATATGTGTTAATGTCTGCCTCAACCTCGTTCAGGTGCTATAGTTCGAACACCTTTTTTGCCGTTGTCGATAAGATTCCAGGCAACGCTGCTCGCGTCACGCAATGCATTTTTCAGCTCGCGCTTAAAAAAAAAAAAAGAAAAATTTCCTTTGACGTTGATGTTGTGGTAAAAAACAAACCGAAATGTGGTTTAGCGTGGTCTGTACTCTTATCGACAAAGACTGATGCGTCATCACGGTGGTCAAAATTTGTTGTGGACTCACGAGACGCAGCCGAGTGAGTCTTGACCACTGCGATGACGCGTATCGTTGTCGATAAGAGTACAGACCACACTAAACCACATTCGATTTGCTAAGTGGTGGAATGCGGAAAACGTCCAACGACCCGAACATAGACTATGCTTTTCACATGGAAGAAAGACTAAGCCCGAAATGACTCTGGTAACCTCGCTATGTGATCCTTTAAAGATAGACTTTTTCAGCCGTTGATGTTTTTACTTTGCTTTAAATGCATTAACATTGTCGAAGTAGTCTGCGGATCCCGCACTCGGGGATCCACAGCTACTTTAACAATGTTATGACGAAATTGATGATCAATAATAGGACAGACGCATCAAAAACTGACGTCAATTAGTTAACTAATTGAGATTCCGCAAGTACTTTCTTACTTTTATTTTGAAGTGGTGCATTAAGGGCCACTGTGTAGACAACGGTTCACCAATGACCAATGGAGGTTGGAGCGAGTGGTCTGATTACACAGCTTGTACTCGATCATGCGAGGGGGGAGTTCGTTACCGAGAAAGAACATGCACTAACCCACCGTAAGTAATTCGATTCTAGCGTCATCTTATTTTTTTAAATCTTGAAAAATTTTACGACAATATTATGATGGATGCGGGTGTTGGCTATAAGCAATTATTAAAACCTGGATCGCTAGATGATGCAATTCGAGTGGTTTCACCGGCTTGGCCATCAAGGGTTATATAGACAATTGGCCTCCATTTTGCGCGAGAATATGCTAGAATATTTGTCCGCGGACATTATCTGTTCCAAGAAGCAGACGAATAGATGATGTCCAAGGACAAATATCCGAGCATATTTTCTCGCCAAATGGAGGTTATAGTGTTCACCATCCTTCAAACATTTTTCACAACACGCGCAGTTTAGAAAAATAGGGAATATCACTCGCACATCTCCCAGATTTAGCTGGGGTATATTCAGTCACGTAACTCGCTTAGACCAATTGCGCAAAAATAGTTGATGGTATGAGATGGTAGACAGCCAACGAGGCGAGTTGGCTAAATTCATCTTATATCCAACAAGCGCGAGTGGAATAATTGTTTTATTAAAAACGCCCCCTAAATATGGAAAACAAAACTAATTAAAAAAAATAAAAACGCCCTAAAAAACCACCCGCACGCTTACCATGATATATTCGTAAAGCATGTATAATGGCTCTAATAATCCATCAAATATTTTCGCTCTCGCGCGATTGGTTTAAACGCGTCACGTGACTGAATATTCCCCAGCTAAAACTGGGGAATATCCAAGTGATATTCCCCAATTTTCAAAGCCGCGCGTGTTCCGAAAAATATTTGAAGGCCAGTAAATATAATAATCTCCATTTGGCGCTAAAATAAGCTCGGATATTTGTCCGTGGACATCTGTTCCTTAACGCCCACAGTTTTCCTCGAGCTACGCTCTCAGAAAACTGTTCGCTTCTCGAAACAGATAATGTCCAGGGACAAATATCTGAGCATATTTCCTCGCCAAATGGAGGCTATTGTTTATATAACCCATGATGGCCAAGCCAATGTAAGCTCTTCAATTGCATTATCTTAATGACACAGTCTTTAATAAGAGCCATTATACCATGCTCTACAAATCTGGTAGGCGTACGCGTGATTTTTCGGGGCGTTTTTATTCTTATTTTAGCTTAGTGTTCTATATTTTGGGGGCGTTTTTAATAAGACAATTATTGCGCTCGCGCTTGTTGGACATGAGATGATTATAGCCAACTCGCTAATATTCACCTCGTTGGCTATCTATCATCTCTTATTATCCAACTGTAGCGAATACTGTTCAACAGTACAAATATACGACGATATTGTATAGCAGAAAGCCTGTTTGGTGTATTTGTACAGTAGAAAACCTGTTTGCCGTACAGGTCGGTGTACGCACGCAAAACTGTCAGTCTCCCTCTTTCACAATCTCGTTCCCAGAGTCTTCGTTCTCCTTGACCAGCGGTCGGAAAACGAGAGCTCTGGGAACAACCATTTTGAAATAACCGAATTCTGGTAATTCTGTCCATCCTGTTTCACTGCGCAGTCTGCATCTATGACGCATGCCTAAAATGGTTGCTCCCAGAGCTCTCGTTTTCCGACCGCTGGTCAAGGGAACGAAGACTCTGGGAACGAGATTGCGCCTTTCATTGACAAATTTATTGACTAAAGCTGTGGGATAATAAATCTCTTATTAGATGTTTTGGTGTGGAGTATCGCTGTATATTTTTACTCGTTGTTTGTATTTTGACTCGCCCTACGGGCTCGTCAAAATAAGGCACAACTTGTAAAAATATACAGCGATACTGCACACCAAAACATCTAATAAGATAAATATATCCAACGCGCGCTCGTGGAATAATTGTTAAATAGGCAATATTCGTATTCGCAGTATTAGACTAGAAATAGCTTGCAACTTAGGCTAATGCGGGAAGTCTTTTGACATGCAAATGACATTAATCTCTTTTTGATGATATTCCCCGCATGAGCCTCCATTGCAAGCTAGTTCCAGTCCAATACCGAGAATGCAAATATGGCCTATTGAAAATTACAATGTTTATAAAAACTCAAGCCAATAGATTCTCAATACAAAACGGCATTAATTTTGCTGACGTCTCCATATCTGAGTCCAGACTCTATTGCGTCACACGATCACTAAGTTTAGTGTTACTTCGTTGTTCTTAAACTATCATTATCTCGCTTGAGTTTTGCATGTTGATGTTTGTTAAAATATCTTCTATATTTTTCTTATCAGACCACAAAATGGAGGAGACGAATGTCATGGGTCATCGAAAGCATACTGGGAAATATGTAACAGCGATGTAAGAGCAATGAACAATAAATACATTTTTGTTTGTTTGCACGCGTTCTTTATTGTATAAATGTTAGCATATCAGGTTTCTTGTGAAAATGTTAGCATATCAGGTTACATAAAATATTTGCATTTCCGTTTCTAAAATTAAGCCTTATTGGTTCTGGGATAGGAGCTAATCAGTAACAATTAGATCATGAGCTTGAGATTTCTGTGAGGTGATAGTTGATGAGGCCGAAGGCCGAATCTTCTATTACCTCATATAAATCTAGAGCTAATAATCTAATTGTTTCAGTAGAATTCTAACTGAAGTTTTCTTGAAATAACGGTTTCCAATTACTTGTTGACGTATTATATAGCTTTGCGCCTTAGAAAGATCGCTCGGATTGAATTGTCATTTGAAATTGTAGTTTGTAGTATCTTTTGCGCGCGCATCATTTTTTCCAATAATTGCAAGTTTTTCAAAGTCAAGAAACCTTTAATGTCCTTCTTTTAGTCTTCTCAGGAATTGAATCATCGATTTGCATAAAAAAAAGGTCGCCATTTCGTAGACGACCTCCAGCCACTGCACACTAATGGCTGATAGTGTGCGATCACTCAGCTAATCAGATTGCAGCATTTGCATGAGTGTTCAAGTAGAATTCTACTAATGATAGTTATGGTAACCTCCCCTTTCCCCTTACAATGTTTGTAAGGTCACGTGTCCATGTAGACCATGTGCTTGCAACTCACCCCGATCTGTCTAGGGTGATAAGAAGTGTTGTTAAACTTGGGTTGTCGTTTGACATTTCTAATAACACACTAAATTGATTTTAAATAAATTGAAAAATCGACATCCGCAAAACCAGTCAGGAATATTTTTTTATTGATCAGGAGTTTTTTTATTTACAAGTGCCATTTTGTTTTCGTTCCTTTTCAGGTGGAGTGTGATTGGTCTGAACCATCTTTTCGTGAGCAACAGTGCAAACAAATAAATTCCGGCTACACAGCTCACTCTCGGCCAAGTATGTTATAAATTAAGTTTCATTTGAGCTTGATGTGCATCACAAACTAGTTAATTAAACAGAAAAATTCCAGTCTGATTCAACTTATAATATGAAAAAGTCGATAATAACAATGCGTCTCTAGAAGGCCATCTCGTAGTCTCGGTATTTGGTATTTTTTTTTTCATAATGCGACAATGAGCACTTAATGACTGGCCCTAAGGGAAACAGTGAGTTTTGTTTCATTTGTGACAAGTGTTTTGTTATACCTCCCAACTCAAAAATAGCAAAAAAAAAAAAAAAACTGCGAAGAAATCGTTTGCTTGACGCCGGCCAGCTCACAAATTTGCCGCCGTTTCAAGGAGCACGACCTGATCACGTGCGAGTCGAAAGTTCAAGTTGTTATTTCCCTAGGGAGATAGTGAGCTTTGTTCGCCCTGGGGAGTTAGTGCGTTTTGACCCACCACACGTGACACGTTCTTATCCAATCGGAACACGTATTTGAGTTGGGAGGTATAACAAAATTATTTATTGCACATGACGTATTTGTTTCGATCCTAACTAAACCTCAAAAGATCTGTTGCGTTTGAAAGATTTTCACTTTACTCGGATTTTTGAGCTTTGGACAAGTAAAAAGAAAAAGACAAAGAAAACAAAAGAAACGTTACAAATCAAAGTTCTCGAATTGTTGACGCATATATCTCGTAATTCATGGGAATTCCATCTCGTGTATAGCCCGACCCATTCCATGTTTCAGTCTGGTCGTGTAGACTGAACGAGGGATTGATGAGGTTTAACGATACTTTAGCTGAGGATTCGTCACGATTTAACTATCAGCTGTCAAATAGTCCGTTTTAAACTTGTTACTGATACATATACTCTTCTTTTTTTTTTCTTTATAAAAATACATTTTATAAGAATATTGACGCTGAAATTTACGAATTTTTTTTGAGAACATTTTAAGAATAAACCCGAGGCTTAGATTAAAAGAATATAATTTTTTGTGTTGAAAATTTGTAAATACATTACAATTATATGCTTTTAACTGAACAGTTAAACTAGAACTCATATCAGGCTTTATTGCCTGCAGCCTGGCTCCAAAATTACTTCAACGGCACTAAAGTCGAACCGAGATGTCATACGCTAAGAATATTCAAAATAATATTTTCAGCCCCAAAATCGGCAGAAAATACGAACAATCAGCCTGGAACGATAAACAGTGCAATGTGACAATGCTATGTGACAACACTGCTCTTGGTTTTCTTGTCTTCTAGATGTAAATCCTTGTACATTGCTCTGTCGGCTTGGAAGTGTAGCTAAACCCCATGGAAACGTGATTGACGGAACTCGGTGCGGCTCAGAACGATATGACTATGATGTCTGCATACAGGGACAATGTCAGGTAATATCCCTTGATCTAAGCGGTCGGTAAATAACTATCATTAGTATATACCACACAAGTGAATAGTGCTTTTCGCCCGCCCTGATTGGTTAACTCGGAGGTGATTAGCAAGTACTATTCACCTCCGAGTAGCCGGTACGAGAGATTTTAAAATTTCCGACCGCTTGTCACACATAAAATAACGTTTTGGTCCGCTAATTATTCAGCTTGTGTGGTATATACTAAAACAATTATTCACCTCAGTGTCGGTGAAAGTGATGGATATTTACCTCCACTTCGGTGAATAATTGTTAAATATTAGTGTAAGTGCTAAAAAGCCTGATGAGATTAAAAAAATGTAAAGTGGACCAGCAAACTTTGAGAGATTTAAGTTCAGCTCACCACCGTTCGCTAGCAAAATGTCAGCTAGTAGAAATCAGTTGACGAATTAAATTTTTCTTGTTTGCCATACAATAAACATCTTATTAACCAAGCTTAGTTGGTCTGTATGGGAGAATCTTGACCTAGGTCGTGTGTACAGACCTCACTGCTTTCGGTCTGTACTCGCGACGTCGGTCAAGATTCTCCGATAAAGACCTCCTGCTTAGTTAATAAGAGCTTAGAGGTTACATAGACAGAGAGATTGATACATGTAGATTGGCTTATTTAACCAGGGGCTCATTCAGGGTATACAAAGTAAAACTGGTATCACTGGAGGCTCTAACGATTAAATCACAATTAAATTTTAATCTCTATTGACAAGTGGTACATTTTTCGAGTTGATCAACTCGGTTTGAGAATGCGCTTATCATTCAGGGTCGAGTTGTTCGAAAGCCGGTTAACGCTAACCCAGGATGAAAAGTTAACCGAAGTATTGATTTTTCTTGGATAAAAGCACTGGAAAAGTTGAAAATTTACAGAGTATGTAAATAACATGTAATTAACATGTAAATAATCAAAAAAAGACTGTAAAGAATAATTTACATGATTTTTCCCCTTTTACATGTTTTGGAGGTTTCATGTAAATAACATGTAAATATTTTAAGTGAAACATGTAAATGATGAAGAAAACACTGTAAATGTTTCAAAGCAAAGGGCTAAGATCATGTAAATAACATGTAAACTGTTCCTGCAAATACTGTAAATAGCCTGTAAATTTCTTGTGATTCAACCTGGAAACCCGTAAATAACATGTAAATTTAATACAGGGAGGGTGCCATAATACTGTAAATAACATGTAAATAAAAAAGGGGAGGCTGTAAACAACGTGTAAATAAAAAAAGGGAGGCTGTAAATAACATGGAAAATGAAAACAGGAGCCTGTAAACAACATGTAAATCGAAGAAGGGAGCCTGTAAATAACATGTAAATCGAAAAAGGGAGCCTGTAAATAACGTGTAAATCGAAAAAGGGAGTCTGTAAATAACATGGAAATCAAAAAAGGAGCCCATAAAGAACATGTAAATCGAAAAAGGGATCCTGTAAATAACACGTAAATCAAAAAAGGGAGCCTGTAAATAACATGTAAATCGAAAAAGGGAGCCTGTAAATAACATGTAAATCGAAGAAGGGAGCCTGTAAATAACATGTAAATCAAAAAAGGGAGCCTGTAAATAACATGTAAATGGAAATGGGGAGCCTGTAAATAACATGGAAATCGAAAAAGGGAGCCTGTAAATAACATGGAAATCGAAGAAGGGAGCCTGTAAATAACATGTAAATCGAAAAAGGGAGCCTGTAAATAACATGTAAATGGAAAAGGGGAGCCTGTAAATAACATGGAAATCGAAAAAGGGAACCTGTAAATGGCATGTAAATGGAAAAAGGGAGCCTGTAAATAACATGGAAATCGAAAAAGGCAGCCTATAAATAACCTGTAAATTGAAAAAGGGAGCCTGCAAATAACCTGTAAATTGAAAAAGGGAGCCTGTAAATAACCTGGAAATGGAAAAAGGGAGCCTGTAAATAACATGGAAATCGAAAAAGGAGGCAGAAACCCTGTACGATAAATGACTTGTAAATAATAACTTGAAGAAAAATGCATGGAATGTACTGTTTTCTTGTAATCAAATCTGTTGACCTTAATTATAATAGTAGAAAATATGCAAATTTATACAGAATCAGAAATTTATTGCAATCAGAACAAACTCAGTAAAATTCAAATAGTTTTTATATGCCATGAATAAGGTGTACAATGTATACATTGCAACAAATAAAACATGTTTTCTTTTCTATCTATCCATAACAAGACAACTTAAATGTAATTTTGTGCATGGCCAAAATATTTTAAAATACCATGACTGACTCCTTTAACCAAATTCAAGCACTTTTCAAGAAGACTACTAAAATTCAAGACCTTTTCAAGATTGTGCAAAACCATGTCATATTCAGCTCTATTTAATTCCTAAATAATAAAATGATTAAGAACTACATGTATACTGTTGTCAGCTACAACTAGTAAAAATTTTGCAATTTAGGTGTATTACTAAATTAAAATTGTTTGCGAATGGATACCTGTCTTAAATATATACTAAATCCACAAAGTCAAATGTAACATAATGATAATACCTTTGTCATAAAATGAATGAATAAACTGTTTTTTCTTACTAAGTAATTAATGTAGGATTAAATTAGCTTTAATAATGAAAAATGGGGGAGGCACGATGGCCTTGTAGTTACATGTAGTGCGCTCAACTCCTAATCGAGCGATCCGGGTTCAAGCTCTAGGCGGGTACATTCTGTTGTGTTGTTGGGCAACACACTTTACTCTCAGTGCCTCTCCACCCAGGTGTATAAGTGGGTAGCAGTGAATTTAATGGTGGGGTAACCCTGCAATGGCTGGCATCTCATCAAGGGGGAGTAGAAATAGTCCTAGTCACTTCCTGCTACAGGTAGCGGGATAAGCTCCAGCCTGTTGGGCCACATGACTCGTATGCAGACTTTACCTTTACCTTATTATGAAAATTACTGCAACATAAGTGTGAAGTATTGATCAACTTTTTTCATAGAGTGAATTGTTCTTTTGAAATAACAGAAACTAGGGAGAAAAAACCTTTACCACAAGATAGAGATTGACATTTTAAATTCATCATAAAAACATTCATGCCAAAGGAATACTACATTGCATAACATAAAACAAGGCTTCTGACATCTTTTAGGCTATGTTTACAAAGTCACAGTTTCCTTCTTTTTCCAAAACTGTACGGAATCCAAACAGTACAAGCATTTTGGACCCCTGACAAAACATTCACTGTAAATAATATTCAAAATTTTACTTTTTCTTTTTGTGATAAAAAAAACTGTACTGTAAAAAAAATTCATAGGGGCCTGTTGAAATTGAAAGGCGTATCTAGCACCATAGTTCCCATAACACATCATAAGTTAATAAATTATTGTTCTGGTACTACGTGTTTGTAAACATAGCCTTTGCTTTTTATGATGAAATCTTATAGCTGCTGTATTGAACAATAAGTATCAACCTAGCAATCTAAGATATTTAAATTTGATGCTAATTCACTAGCACAGGTACAGTGTAAGTGATACTTCAAAGCATTAAAAAATAATGTTTAAAGTGGTTGAATTTATGCCAGAAAGCTGCCAGAGCATATCAAAGTGTTGAAGGTCACCATGTTAGACTGTAATGCACCAGGGGCCCATTTCTCGAAGGTCCCAAAAAGTTTTCGCACCCAGAAAGCCTTACCAAAATCTGAAATCTTATGCTTACAGAGCTGTTTTAATCGCTTATTCTCAATATGAACAGAGGTTTCCTTCACACAAGAAGTTTCAGGCATATACAACTCTTAGTTTTTAGACACAGCTCAATTAAAGATGGCTTTCTGGGCCCGAAAAGTTTCCAGGGCCTTCAAGAAATGGGCCTTGGACCCCTTATAGAGTCATAAGTACTGTAGACTTCTCAGTGGCTGATTTTTTCCTGATCAAGCATCAATGCCAAGGAGTATGCATGTATTGACCGCTCTCAATTTTACTTCATCCTACAAGTAACATAAAACATTTCGTTAAACAAGATAAGTTATGTCTGAGTATGAATCAGCAAATTCTGTGTATGATATCAATCAGTGAATTTTACATTGGAGTTATTATTTTGTTTCTTTTCATTCCAATTTATACTGTGACCTTTGAAATCGGACTGTAGCCGGTCATGTTGACTGGCCAAAGTAATTTTAGCTTGGTCACGTCTCGTTTCTGACTGGTCAGGATATTTATGCAAAAATCAAGTACATGTAATGTGAGCCAAATTAAACCCAGAAATATAGTCTGTTTGTTCCAGTCACTGCTAGACCGTTTAAAAATTGGCTTAATATTTTTCCGAACGGATTTAACCCCAGTCACTTGAATGGCATTCCTATCGATCTTGAACGCATGACAAACAGCAAGCGAATGGTCTTTAGCCGTTCGAACAGATACATGTATGCATTGGTGTATGTTTTCATTAGAGGTCATAATAAAAAAGATTAAAAACTCTCAGATTTACAGTTGGAGATTTGATTGTTTATTCAAGAATGAACAACGTGACCGTCTCAACATGAAATGACTGGTCAACATGACCAGCGAGTGAAGTTTTTGGCCAGTCAAGTCACCATTCTGGCCAGACATTGCCCGTTGACCGGCCATTATTTTGAGCCCTGAATATTCATCAATCAAACAGATCTTACATCTACATCTGTAGCTATTGTGTGACAAAAACTTTGCATCTCTGATTGGAAGGCACTGAATATCAGAGGATGTAGAAGAACTAAACTCAAAATGTGTGGCAGTAAATATTCAATGTTCACTATCTTCTACATTGTAATATTCATGCACAATAAATCAAACTCCTATCAAACAATGTTTAAATAATAAGTCAAGTTATTTGCAGGCACAATTTGATTGTTTCTTACACGCACTTATGCTCTATTGGTGGGCAAAGGTACAGCTGATGTCATAAATGTTTGTTTTTGTTTCTTTGTTATGCATTACAAAGCAGATAGATTCTACGTTGTCACGCATCTGTTCAGTAATAGATCACAGAAGACATCAAAATGTGGTAAGAACATCAGTGACACACGCCTGAAAAATTCACAGATTCTGTGACACACTCTGGTAATGCCTTATGTGAATATTTTTTGTTTTTACCACATTTTGGTGTTATCTGTGATCTACTCAGGGCAGGAAAAAACCAGGTCTGATTTCCTCAGCCAAGTAAATTTTGCTCTTGGGTAAACAAAAATAGAAGTTCAGTGGCCCGGTGGGCAAGTGAAATTACAATGTAGCCTCAGTAGTCTTGTGAGTCTGACTAAAAATGCCAGCTTGATAAACAATAATTTCCAGTCACTCCATTTCAAAACTTAAGACCTAAAGATTCGTTAATTATTAGGTTGAAAGCAAGAATTAGTTAGGAATCCGAGCGTACCTCATTCGCATTTGTCCTCTGATTTCCTTACTGGCCACCACACTGGCAACTAATATTTAAATGGGGGCAAGTGAAAACTGAAATTGACTGGCCCACTGGGCAAGTGACTTACAATTTTTTTTCCTGCCCTGCTACAGATGAATGAACAGATGCATGACACATGAAACCTGCATGTATTTGGTAAGAGCCCAATTTCGTACAAGTAAAATGTACAGCTGTAACAGGTCTCTAAAATGCTGTCTGGTCATCCCAGGGTAAGGCAATCGATTGAAATTGATCCATAAATTGATATAAATCAATAAATTGAAATTAATGTAAGTGTTATCAGTGCTATCAATCAATTGAAAGAAATTCATACTCACATGCTAGAGAAGTTTCAAGTTATCAATTTGATTTTACCAAATTTATCAGTCATTAGAGAATCAATTGAAAGTTGGCCTCTCTTTGTTAGTTCACATAAACTGTAGAAAAATTGTGTCCCTCAACACAATGTTTGATTGTAACTTTTTTATGTAGATTTCAAAGGCACTACCAAAGATCCCCAAAACATAGTCCCTGATACATGTATGCCAGCAAAATATTCTGTTTACAAGATACAAAGTTATGTTTTTATGCAATTGTATTCATGATTTCATATTTCACTTTATATCTTTTGTTCATTTCTTTCTTATTAAATGTTGCTTAGAAGATACGCTAGTATCAGCAAAATTGATAATGTTTATTGAAAATTTGATCACAATTGATTACTCATGACGAATCCTTTTATTGATTTCTGATATCATTGACTAATTCCTATTGATTGTTATGAAATAATCGATTGACTATACTGTGTCGTCCAAGACAAGTAGATTTTCCTGCCTGGGCAAGTTACTCTTCCTTTTTTTTTCAAGTCCTGTGTAGTTTTCATGACAGTTTGAGGTACATGTATACCTCTTTATAAAGTATCGTTGTTTTTTTTTTGGTGAAAGAAAATTTCACAACATTTAACTTACTATCAGCACCAGTGGGTGCAATGTCTATGTACAGTTGTGTAGCATATTGTAACTTGCATGTAGGTACAACTGTAGACACCTGAGTAACTTCAGAATACTTACAATAGCATAAGAGAAATTTGTCTGCTGAAGATGGCACATTACATTTTAGCTTACTAGCATTCACATCAGAGGGCAACATAACCTTACAAGAGCATGCATCAGAAGGAATCATAAGGTGTATATAAGCCAATAACAAATGTCGCATGCTCTTACTCGGTTATCGAGAACAGATAATAACAGATAATAAAACCCTTTATGCACAGCAGGTAAACCTCAACAAAGTCGATTCCACAAGCAAAGTAACTTCTCCTTGATAATGACACATTCACAACCAAAGGCAAAATGAATTGTATACGTATCTTGACGTTACTTTACTCTACTCGTTCAATTTATGCAAAACTTGCTTACCTGTTGTTGTTGTTGCCTGTAATCGCTATCTTCAGCTTCTGGGTAACGGAAAATTTTGCCTTGAAACCGTGCACGATGACGAAGCGAAGGTAGGGTGGATTTTGGCCCGCTAAAACAGAGCTCGAGCTCGATGCAAGTTCCAACGAACTGCCAAACATGGCGGGAGAACCGAGAGGACCTGGTACCTAACATGAAGACCGCTGATTCCTGTTTGTTGGTGATCGGGTACTCACAAGGCTGGTATGCTCTTATAAAGGGACTGGGATAACAGTGATGGCAATGAAAGCACAAAACGGTAGAAATCACCATAAAACAAACAAACAAACAAACAAACAAAAAAACAAAATGTCATTCTGGTACCGAAAAAAAGTCAGCTATCATTTTCGGAAAGGCGATAAGTCCTAACGTTTTCGGGAAATGGACAAAAAAGCCCTAATAATGTAACGTTTATATGAAATATTTCATATATGAACTGCGGTTATAGATGAAAGTGAAGAATGATCATCGCAGTTAATTTTCCAATTTAAGCAACTGGAAAGAAGAAGCCTGAAAAAAATCAGGGCTTCAACGGGATTCGAACCCGTGACCTCCGCGATACCGGTGCGATGCTCTACCAACTGAGCTATGAAGCCACACATTGGGAGCGAGGTCAATTAATTGATCATTCTTCACTTTCAAAAAAGCCCTAATAAGTACGAGATACACAAGCTCCTCTAGAATAACCGAACAGATTTTTTTTTTTTTTTTGCGAACCTAAAATTAACCTACAGAGCTTTGAAAGTACGCGAGACAGCCTAAAACAGCGTTTCAAAGCATTCGAGAGAAAACGGTCGTTGGGCCGGCCGTGTCCCTTATGGTTCCCTGCTTAACCTAACTTGCGTCAGTTCAAACTCGGTCACCGGGGCTCTTTCCGTCTTGAACTCATACAACACGTGACGCTTTCATGGTCCTTCATGAATAAATACGTACGTGTCCGAGAATTAATTTTTCTCTTTTCTAGAGACGTAAGCTTGGGACGCCTGCATGTGCAGTAACAATTCTAGTTTTATTTTGTCGTTGTGGATGCGCGGAAAGTTCACAAGAAGACAGCTTAGTGCGGTGTCGATCAATGCAGCGATTTAGTTTGGTGCATACCTTCTAACCCAAATTCAATTTAAAGCACACTATAGCACACACTTGGATTTTAGAGAAGTTCAAATGCTTCAACGTAAAAGGCACCTTAATGGAGGCTTCACGAAGGTTTACGGAGCTTTAGGGCGGTGTTACATTTTAACTTTACAGGCCTTTAAAAGGTCCCATTTATATGTTCTCGGTTACCCGAGACAACCCTTCCTCTCTCTCTCTCCCCCGTCCCCCCAAGTTTAACCTGGCCGGGGTAACTTTTCATTTATTTCCTTGCAAAATCCAACCAACCGTTTACAAGAGGATAGCGAACCTGTCGGTAACTTGGAATTTACATCATTTCAACAGTCTTCGTTGGTTGAACCGTTACACCAGTTATATTAAATAAGCCCACTTTTCCGTTACATGGTTTTTGCAGGGTTTAGGCAGGCCTTCTCTTAAATTTAGATCTTTTTTTCTAAGAGTCTCCATTTTACATTAACGTGGTCTTAACAGTTTTTCGAAAAGCCCCCATTATTTCATTTAAATTGTTTTCACAGCCTTTGGAAGGTCCCCCTTTTTAATTTACATGTTTGTAACAGGCTATTTACAGCCCCCCACTGCAC